>NW_015114067.1:78655-109939 GCF_001443285.1 Poecilia latipinna | reverse complement strand
TATAAGAAAACAAAATTTCTGAGTTTGAAAAATTTACAATTTGTTAGAAAAAATTTTCAAAATTTTAGATTAATTTCAGAACTTTTTTAGAAAGAATCTTGGAAATTTCTGATTTTCAAAAGTAAATTTTTGTTTTTACTTTTTGAAATTTCCAAGTCCTTTTTGTACAAAACTTCTGAGATCAATCTAAAATTTTGAAAATTTTTTCTAACAAATTGTAAATTTTTCAAACTCAGAAATTTTGTTTTCTTATAGAAAAATTCTGAGGTCAACCTCAAAATGTATGAGTTTTTTTTCTTGTAAATTTACTCCTTTTTTGTTTCTGCAATGGCCCTGAGGCCTTGTTGTAGATTTCTCACTAAATGTGTTTATTCTGTGTTGCCCTTCAAAACAAATTGTTTTATCGTTACTCTTGTTTGTCTGCCTTTTTGTGTGTGTAGCATCACACCCATCTTCACCCTGTCCAGCGTGTCTGGAGAAAGCCTCGACCTCCTGAAGGTTTTCCTGAACATCCTTCCTCCGCTTAGCAACAGCAAAGAACAGGAGGAGCTGATGCAGCAGCTTACAGAGTTCCAGGTCCACAAACACACACAACATGGACACGAGGTTACATTTCCCTCCCTTTTAGGACTGGGCGATATGGCTAAATCTCTTAAAATCTAAAATCTATTAGTATTTTTGTACAAGATCCGATTTAAGATTTTAATCGATTATTTTTCTCACTTTCTTTTCCAAAAAATAAAAATCACAAATGACAGAAAATATTTTCAAAAAGTGGCTTTAATCATCCCTTCGCTGAGTTGTGCGGCAGACTATTAGGGACAGGCTCCAAGTTTTTTTTTGTTTGTTTAATTACGAGAACATAGTGGAAGAATATCTTAAAAATTATTAGAAAAAGTTGTTTTCATGAAAAAAAAGCTTCTCTAGAGTTATTAAGTTCTGATGTGATCACCCAGCCAGTGTAGTTCCTTTTTTTAAATATACGAATTATGTTTGCATAAATCTTTTCTCCGAATATTATGACTTTATTCTGGTAGTCATGTAATATTATGACTTTATTCACAAAATTGTATTAAAAACAACATTAAAAATCCTAGCCTGGCCCTAATAACTGATCATAAAATTTATATGAATTCAAAATCCAAATAAATAGAAACTGTAAAACCTGCTTGTCAAACAAGAAACCTAAGGAGTGCTTCGGTGATAAAAGATAAAAAGCCAAATTTCCAAAAATTAAATCTTCAAAAACCCAAAATTTGATTAACTGATAAAATTGTTTTTTTGCCCAGCTCTAGTCCCATCGCAGGATGTAGAAGTATAGCTCCAAAAACTAGAATAAATAAAGCTTACGTAGGATTTCAGAAAAAAGAATACAGATCGTACTGTCCTAAATGTTAAAAGGTTGGTTTGGATAGTTTTTTTCTCTTAATGAATGAAATCATCCATATTAAAAGTTGTTTTTTATGCTACACATGTCCAATCATGTGTTTGCAGGTGGATGAGATCTACTCAGTCCCTGATGTTGGGACTGTTGTTGGAGGAACTCTGTACAGGTAAGATGGCATGGTCTAATTAAAGGTTAAATCTTCTAGTTAGCCATTTTGTTGCTAACGCATAGATTAGCAATGCTGATGGTTTGTCAGTTGACCTTATTTTTGTCAGTTTAGATTCAGTTTAATTTAATTTATCCCAAAGAGTTAGAAAATAAAACCTTAACACCATCTTTATTTTTTCTGCCAGTGGAGTTTGCAGGGAGGGCGAGCGACTCGTGGTTGGACCCACTGAAGAGGGTCGTTTCCTGCGCCTGAAAGTGGGCAGCATCCAGAGGAACCGCTCGGCCTGCAGGGTGCTGAAGGCCGGACAGGCAGCCACTCTGGCTCTGGGAAACTTTGATCGCTCACTTTTGCGCAAGGTCAGAGGTCATCTAATGTTGGGTTAATAATTAGGACAGAAATTCAGGCTCATTGGTCCGTGTTCACTGATAACCAAAAGGACTGGTGGGCACACTTCTGCTAACCCGCTAATAGAGGAGCAAATTTAGCTCTATCGCGTTTTTGATCATTTTGAAAACATTTAGTGCACATAGCTTTAATGTTTTCTAAACTTTCAGTTGAAAAAAGTTTGACATCTTTGTAGAAGTTTTGGTAGAGTGCACAAAAATTGTACTCAACTAAAATGACCCAAGTAAGAGTAATAAAGTATTTGGTAAAAGTCTACTCAAGTGCAAAGTAACTGATCAAATTATTAATCATTTAATATTAAAAATTACATAATCAGATGGACCGAATATAAAGTTAAGTGGGAACACTGATATTTTAAGGACAATAATTTATACAAGTAACAAAACATAAAACCAGGCAAAAAAAAAAAAAAAAAATCCAAATCAGTTTCTTTTAATGGAAAAATTATGAAACTTTAACAAGACCTGCAGGTGTGTGTCTGTGTCTGGTGAAGTTTTGGTTAAAACTTGTTTGTTTTTCAGTCAGTGGGTAGAAAAATCCAGAAATTTTACTCAAGTAAGAGAATAAATATTTCATAATAAAATTACTCAAGTAAAAGTAAAAAGTAAAGCATAATAAAAATGCTCTAAAAAGTAAATTTTCTTCAAAACAGTTACATAAGTGAATGTAATTGAGTAAATGTAGCCGGTTCCTACCCAACTGTTAAGAATTCGTCATATAATCAGACGTTTATATGCATGCTCTTATTTTGAAATGGATGAAGAGTGTTCCACTTCCTGCGTATTGCAGGGCATGGTGATGGTCAGCCCCAAGATGAACCCGACCATCTGCTGCCAGTTCGAAGCTGCCATTGTTCTGCTCTTCCATGCAAAGACTTTCCGGCGGGGTTCGCAGGTCACCGTCCATGTCGGTAACGTCCGGCAGACGGCTACGGTGGAGTGCCTTCACGGAAAGGTCGGTGGGTTTTCTTATTCGTGTTGCATTTGGAAACAGACTGTTAAATCCTTCACTGCTGGTTTCAGGATGAGCTTCGAACGGGGGAGAGGGCCGTTGTTCGCTTTCGCTTCATCAAGCACCCCGAGTATTTGCGACTGAGCGCCAAGCTGCTCTTCAGGGAGGGAGTCACCAAGGGCATCGGTCATGTAACACGTCTGCTTCCCCAAGACCAGAATCTGAACCATGACCAGAATCTGCAGGATTATTAGAGACGATTTCACTGGACCAACAAAAGCTGGCTTTATGCTCCTGCCAAACTACATGCATATTAACCCACAGTCCAAACTTCACGAAGCTAAAAATATTTGGTTTCTTACTCAAGGTTGCAAGAACAAAGTGCACAAGAAGCTCAAGTGTTGAAGTCCTGATAAGTTCATCTCACTGCAGCAAACATCCACTTTAAATTTCTGACTAATCACACAATAGTTGTTGTTCTGCCCAGATGACGAGTCAGCAACAAGCTGGACCACCAAAACCCACGCCAGCCTGACAAAAGATTGGCCGTCTTTTGCCATACCTTGGTCTTGAGCCAGAGAAGGGTGGAGTGCTTCCTGCCCCAAGTGGAGGAGTTTCAATATCTCTAGGTCTTGTTCACAGATGGGGGAAAGATGGAGCGGAGATCGATAAACGGATCGCCATGTCGAAAGGTGAAGCTCTTGATTTACCAGTTGATTTACGTACCTATCCTGATCTAAAGTCACAAGCTCTGAGGAGTGACCGAAAGAGCAAGATCACGGATTTAAGCAGCTGAAATGAGTTTTCTCTGCAGGGTGACTGGGCTCTTCATTAGAGAAAGGGTGAGAAGCTCGGTCATCTGGGATAGACTCAGAGTAGAGGCGCTGCTTCTCTTTGTCAAAAGGAGCCATGTGAGGACACGATGGAGGGACTAAGTTTATCGGCTGGACTGGGATTATGTTGGGATTCCCCAACATAATCTCAACCAGAGAGAGAAAGGCTGGGACTCTCTGCTAAGGCTGCTGACTTCATGGTGGATGGATGAAGTGCACTCTTTCCAAAAAGTTCCACTTTTTCTCCTCCATCCATTGATGAAAAGCAAGTCTCTTCATCCAGATGTGGCTCACATCTGGTCTCTTTTTTCTTCTTGCAGTAGTTTTGGCTTTTAGCTCTGATATGAGTCTCTTCTTCTTCTCCTGTTGGAAGAAATGCTTGCCTACTTCATGCTGCCAGACAGGTTCTACTTAAGTGATTTCTTGATTCAAATTAAATTGAACTCATTTAATTCTCATTCTTAATTTGGATAGCTGTTTAATACATTAAATATTCCTTATAAAACTGTATTTTGCTTTTACTCAGGTTATCTATCTGATACTAAAATGTGTTTGATCTGGTATATTTTAGTGAAACTAAAACGCTAAAGCATCAGAAAAACTATTATAACAATTTTTTTTTGATTGGCCTCAGTTTCTGCTACACAGACCAACTTTATTAGGATTTTAAAATCAAATCTGATGTTGAAAGCTATAAGATACAATTGTGTCTGAATTAGAACCTACAGCCATTTCACTCAACATGGTTCAATTGTGGTAGATTTTTTTACAAAAACTCCTATTTTAATTTAAAACAAAAGAGTGAAGATAATGATGTCAAACATAAAACCTGTTCAGGAAAATGTTTCCACGTACCAATGACAGGAGGAAGTACTGAAACTCCAACAAATATGACATATTACATTACTATTGCTTTGAAGTCTGTATTTAGAATAAATATATTTTAGTACTTATACAAATGAACATTTAAAAATCTCTTTATCTCCTTTTTTCCCTCATTGTCTTCCATTGTGTTGGAATGGATCCATAGTTTAAGGGAATATTTATCCACGTTTTCCAGTTTTGTTACTCATCCATAATGCAGAAACAGTTAAATCTTCATCCACATGTTCATTGTAGCACTTCTCTAAACCTGCGTTTAAAAAAAACCCACAAACTATATTTGCATCAATCAATTCAAAGACGTTTTTGTATTTTGAAGGTTGTTGGTGAATCTGTTCAGGCGAGCGCACATTAAATTCAATTTGTACCAGCTGGATCCGAAACACGGACCTCCTTTTTCAAAACAGCTGCAGTGAAAGACGTGTGTTGTTGGTTTGTGATTATGTGAATTAAATGCACACTGCAACTACGCCCAGTTAAGGCTAACCTGCATGCTTGGTGATGGGCAGGTGCTCCACACCTGAATGTGGTGACTTTAACTTATAACCTTTTTTTGTTTTGTTTTCTTGAGGATTTGTGCAATTGTTAATCTAATCTTGAATGTACTCCATGGTTCTTGTCACTATCGAAATGCAGTCGCTGCTGACTCTGCTCTGTATTCGGAGGGTACATGTGTGCTGCAGAGTTGGCACTGCTGATTCTGCAGAGTGTAGAAGCTGAAAACGGACACAGAGGTTTAACGTTTGCTTTTCCTTATCGTTCCTCAAGCTCTTAAATAAAGAGTTGAAGTTGAAAGCTGAGAATGTGTGACGTATCTTACTTTTAACATCCTGGCAATGTGTGTTTTTATTTTTAATGTTTATATTCATGCTAATTCTTATGTCTTTGGTAAAATCTGCAGTAAAACAGGACTATGCGGATGGATGAAATGCCTTTAATAATAAAAAAAACAATGTTCAAACCATTTCAAAGAAAAATCTAAAGCAATAACTAGCTATTATTATAGAACAAGCTGCAAAACTTCCCCTCCCACACTTGTTTCTAAATATATATATTAATCAACTTTCTAAAACTGTAGAAGAACTCCAAAATAATTAAAATCTTGTTTTTTATGTGGTTTTCTGTCTTTGTTGGGCAGCTCTGTTTTGAAAAGTAACCACTGTAGTCCATTTTAACGGTGGAAACTGATGAACTATTGTTTCTTCTTTCTCTGCGACAGTTCTTTGTGTTGGTGGCAGTAGTTCAAGATGTAATTGTGCTGCTGTTTCTTCTCATTTGGATTCCTTCAAATGGAAATAAATCATTGCTAAGCGAGGCTCCTCTGCCGTGGCTTGATCCTCGGATAGAGCTGGGAGAAAAAGAGAAAAAGTTTCTCATTAAAAGACTAAGATTCCAAATTAAACCAATAAGAACTATTTGAATTTCATTAGAGAGCCTTTATATAAATAAGTAAGACCTGGAAAAGGTTAGAAAGCGTCACAATGTTGAGAGAGGAATGAGTATTTATTAAGGATACTCCAATCAGGTTTCTTCCCGCTGATTACAATACCGATAACCCATGAGGGCCGATCATCAATACCAATCATCACATACACCTAAGAAAGTGGAGTGGAGTGTAAGCTGCAGTTCATCTTACCCCAAGAAGGTTGCGGGGAATGTATCCTTCATGGTCACCACATCGAGCCCACCACCATTCTGTCTCGACCTCCCCTTCCTGTTTCAGCACCGTCAGGCAGTCTCCTTCGCTGAAGCCAAGCTCGTCCTTATTTTCAGGCTTATAGCTCCACAGAGCATACACCACCCCACGGTTCATCACTCCCATCTTGTCCTGAACACCTACAGCGGCACAGACAGGAAACTTGGTTAGATTAAATAATTTATTTACTGTAGCAGCAATTCCCTAATATTACTGTTTGTTTGTTTGTTTGTTTTTGTTCAAAGCTGAACTTAGTGTTTTACATCAGACACCTTGCTGGGCAGCTTTCCAAGTGGTCACACTTGTCTGAGGACATCCTGTTTGCAGCCTCACAATGGCGAGGAAGTACTGTTGATTAGTTGTTAGACTCATCTTGGTCTAATGATGTCGAAATGTGTGTAGAGCATGATAAGAGGATTGTTTAAACACCGATTCTGATTGTACCAGTTGTGAATGTTGCCGTTAAGCTCTTTGTTAGAGAACAGGAAGTTGTGCAAAAAAGTTCTGAAACTCTGAACAGCTGGACATGTACATTCAGAGAAAGTCACATTAAGTTCACCTGTAAATGTTCGTAGTGGATTTTAGGATTGAAATTTAACTCGAAAGCATAATGTCCTAGACTTTTTGTGAGTAGCGTATGTTTAATGCATATCTCACCATAAAGGAACTGGGAGCACTGTGCATAGCCCTCCTCCATTTCCTCACACTTGTCAGCTGCAGTCTGCATGTCACTGTATGTAGCTGCAAACACAGCTGCCCCAGATTCCACCAGGAACTTGCAAACCTGAACATTGTTGCAAGAGGCAGCACAGTGCAGGGGCGTCCTAAAAGGGAAACAGACTCTCGTCAACTGTGCTCCTGATCATGAAGGTGAAGCTTATCAGAGGAGCTCACTGAAGATCAGACTCACCAGCCATCACTATCAGCAGCATTGACGTTGACACCAAATTGAACCAAAAACTTCACTATGTCAGTGTGGCCGGCACAGACAGCATTGTGCAACGCTGTGATTCCCTCATCGTTAGGCATGCTGGCATCATCCACCTGCAATATCAGCAACGTGAAAGATCCAATCATCCATCTCATTCTTCACCCAAATTCACAACTCTAGCCTTGCAAGGGAGCATCAGCCAGAACCGTAACTTACATCATAGATGACTCTCTGGACAAGGTCAAATTCACCCTCCAGAGAGGAATCCAGCAGCAGGGCCAGAGGGCTGAACTGGACACGCGTCCTGTGCTCCACGCGGTCAGAGCCAGGTTTACGCAGGATTGACTGTTTACTCTGAAAGACAGAGCAGAAAGTCTATTACCAGAATCTGTATATTTTGCTTAATGAACAATAGTTATTTGTGCTAATTGTTTGGTCCTTTATAGGCTGAGGTTTTTTTCTACTTAGGTGAAATTGTTCCTCTACCATCATGGGCTGAAAGGAAGGAGAGGAGAGGAAGAAGCCACTGCTCCCAAAGAAACAGAGAAGACCAGATTACAGTTTTTAAACTGGGGACAAAGACCTTAATGCAGCGCAGTTGGTAGCACTGAAGGTCCGAAGCTCCAATCCCAGACTGGGAAGTTTTTGCATGTTATTCTTGTGCATGCATGAGTTCTCTATGTTTAGTCCAGCTTCCTGCCACAGTCCAAAAGCAGGACTGTTAATATAACTGATTACTCTAAGTTGATCTCAGGTATGAGTGTGCATGTTTGTTTGTCCTGTGTGTCTGTGTTTAGCCTTGTGATGGACTGGAGACCTTTCCAGGGTGCTCCTCACCAATAAGGGAGTGTAGGTGATGGACGGGTGTATCTGGGTGAGGATTGAAATAGTTTATTAAGTCTTCATTCATCATACAAACTGCCCATTTGAAAAGGGTTGTGGACACCTTGAGAGTCACTGCTTGTAAGGGGAAGAACATTTTCCTGCTGTATTTTTACAACAGCAGTAGCATCTTAACTGGTAAAACTGTGACTCACAGGTGGGGCTGGGTCTTGTAGAATCAGTTGCTGAAAGCTGAGTGTATCATCTGCAGGTTCTTCCTCCTCACAGCTGGGATAAGGCGGAGGTGGCCAAGTAAACATCTCCTCTGGAAAGTGCTCCTGTTGAGCTGCAGTGGAAGAAAGTTCTTCATCCTTGTCTTCCTGTGGGGATAGAAGGAAAGGATCAGGATCTGGGATCAGGGAAGGTGTTGTCAAACTGTTACTGTTGTGTCCAGCTGACATCAGAACAGCTAAACTTTTGTCTTTCACCCTGGAACTGACATCTTTCTTAATGGTCCTGTCGTCAGGAACTGTGGACTGAACATTTTCCTCTGGTGGACTGATGTTCTTCATAGGAATGGTTTCCATGGCAGCCAGAGTTGTCTGCTGGTACAGAAGCTTCTCAATATTAAATCCACCCGGGCCTTCAGACTCTACAACTGAGCTGCGTTTTTTTAGAGGCCGGGGGGCGTTGTGCAGTCGGCGGCGGAGGCCCTCCAAGTCGGCGTCAGAGTTCCTGTGAGGGTTGGACGCGAACGGGAGGAGCTTGGAGGGACTGAGTGGACGAGGAATCGCACATTCTGCTGTATCAGCATCTGCACCTTTGTCATCATTGACAGCAGATGAAATGGTATCAGTCCCAAACTCACAGAGCCCAGATCTCAAGGAGGTGTTCTCTGAGCTGACTGTTTGCGGCCTCTTGCCACCTGGAAGGGCTGGTTTTCCGTACACTGCACAGGAAGAGACGGTGACAAAGAGTACACAAAAATAATCAGTACACTTTAAAACAAAGGCTCTATGTCCAACATAGAGCCTACATTTTGGATAATACAATCCAACTCAACTTAATTTTGAGATTACAGTTAGCCCAAAAAGTATTCATACACCAGTCAGATATGAAATTACACTCCCTGACACAAAACAAAGGAAACAGAAGCTGGATCGGTATCACCTCGTGGTTTGCTGCGGGACAGTGTGCCCTGGCCTTCTGCTTGGTAGGCTTTACCAGGGGTGGCCTGCTGGGTGTACATCGAATAGATTGATGAAGCTGCCAGAGTTTGGGGTTTCTGAAACACAGGTGGAGGCACATCCGTGGGGTTTGGTGTGTAAGGTCGCACTGCAGCTGCAGGAGGACTTTCCTTATTGCTGTGCAGAGGGAGGGTGTTGCTGTGGGAAGACATGACCCCTGGATCCTTAAGTTTCTTTTTCCCAGGGAAGGTCCCTGTCCAAAAGGCAGGCTTGGAAAAGGTTGATGGACCAGAGAAAGGGAATAATTTCGGTTTAGTGGGAACTGCTGGTGGCACCGTTGACTTGGACTGAAAGCAAAAATAAAACACAAACAGAACCATTAAAGTCATGCAGCTGAAAACAATAGAAGTTAAGCAGAAGTCTAGTAAGACCTGGTTATCCTTTAGCTGCGTCTGTGCGGTGTGACCAAGTCGTGAAGCACCAGGGGAAGGAATGTAAGCATTGTCTTTTAGGGTCTCCACACCTACAAAAGATGCTTTACATTAAAATCTTTGACTTTGAAGAAGCCTTTTTGTACCCTCAACATAATAAACTGCATCTCTTTGGTCCCTTAATTCATTCTATAAACAGTGGTTTTGTTAAATACTGTAGACCAAATGCATTTTTTGTCTCTCCAGACCAATGGTTGTTAACTTTCCTAACAAGTAATGTGTGATACTCGACTGTAAACTTCAGATTAACTTCAGAATACTAAAAATACAGAGAGAAACAAAGCCTTTACTAAAACTAACTTGCCATAGCTTTTATAGCAGAGGTTTGACATATGAGGGCAGCAAGTGGAAGCAACTTGGTTTTATGGACAAAAGTTGCTATAATTACTTATTTTTGTGTTGAAAACTTTCACCTTTCAGAGTCAATAATCATCTTTAAAATGTCTAAACCAAAAAGGAACAGATCACTATGCTTACTAATGCTTGGTTTGGCTGGTACAGCTGGTGGCTTTCGGGATGAGGCACGCATTGGTAAGGTGGCAGTGCCATCTGGATATGCCGACTTCACCATCGTTTCCTGGCAAGGAAGCACAGCAGAAGGCTGGGAGTTTGACCTAGAGGCGGACTGGATGTATGGCCCCACTGCTGCTACTCTGGAGCTTGGCTCATGTTGAGGGTTGACGCTGTTTAAGGCCACCTGACAAATGATGGCAGAAATCAAAAAGGTGCACAAATACAACAAAAAGTAATGGACCTTCTTTGCTTTGTTGCTTATCTCCTCGTGATAAACAGATATTGTGATACATGTATTATTTAAACTTACTGGCAGGTTCTCTTTCTGCTGCAGGGCAGCCTTTTTCTTCCATAGTCTCCCTTGAAGCTCACCAAGACGTTGATCCATCGCAACAACTTCCATGTTGTTCTTTTTCAGCCTGTCTTTCTGCTCCTGCAGCCTAGCACTTTGTTCCTGGTTCAGCTTGTTCCTCAGCTAGAAAGGAGGAGGAAGTTAAAACATCAACAAGGTGACGAGTTTCTGCTTGGTGACCTGGGGAAAATCTTAGTTTTCAAGGTGTTACCATCTTGAGCAGTAATTCTGCTGCTTTTTTTAATTCACAGGTACTACAGTCTTATTCACCAACCGGACAACTTGACTTTGAAAGGTAAAAATTAAAAATAAATTAAATTCTTAGGCCTCTAATTCACCCAGCAGCATAGGGCTGGACAATAAATCAATAACTATATATATTGTGATTGACACATAATCAATATCCATAGATAATACATGTGATAGAATATTCTCTGGACTTCGATCCTGACTCGCTCGCTCTTTGGTTGCCTGGCAACAACTTGCTTGGTAACAAGCAGTTTCAAGTTCCCTCAACTTTGGTTACCTAGCAACATCCTGTTGAGTAACTTGCACAGCAGCAGTTTAAGGTTTCGCCACCAAGCCTCATAACTGCTTAAAAAAAGCAGTTATGAAATAAAAACCTGTGGTTTTATTTCCACAGGTGTGAAATAAAACCTGTGGATCAAACCACAGCTAAGCCGTGAAGCGTGCCAGAAGCTGAGCGCTGCACACAACCAACCCCACTGCGAAGAGAGAAGTGCTTATCACGTTTTACTTTGGACATTTAAAGTATTTTCCAGTTCCAGTGTTAAAAGTTCTTTACAAAACTGGTCTGTGATTGGTTTTGGATTATTATGTCATTATTAATATATTACTTTGAAATGGCCTCAAAACAATAATTACTGGGGCAATTTATCGTCCAGCAAAATTTGTTATCATGATAGGCCAATTGGTGTCACTGGTTTAAACCTTGACTACAAAACATTTACGTGTCACAATTAACCAGCTTGTTATAATTAAATTATTAGGCACACTCAATAAACTTTTATGACTAAAGTTTCACCTGCAAGTCTCTATATAAGTCCTTTAGCTCGGAAGAAGAGTTGTGAGGATGAAAAGGAAAAGGAGGCTCAAAACGAGCATTTCTTAGTGCCTCCAGCTGGCTGCTCAGCTCCTCCACCTTGGCTGCAGCCAACTCCAACTCGTTGTGCTTCCGCTGAAACAGGCTGGTCATCTGCTCAATCTCCTCCACTGGCACAAACAGAAAATAAACATCCCCAACACACAATGTCACTGCACACAGCAACTTACTTCCTTTAAGAGATGCTGAATGTGGAAAAGGTGGAGTTGGAAGTTCTCCTTGCCCTCTTTCTCAATAATCAAACAATCTGACATATTTTCCTCACAGATCAATTGTCAGCGGTGAAAAAACGGCTATTTGAAAACAGTTTTGATGCTGAAATGTTTCAGAGTTGGTACAAGAAGGAAAGCCTCTGACCTAATTTGGAGTTTATGTTTCGTTTCTGCTCCACTTGGCCCCTGAGAGCCCGGACCCGTAGCAGTTTGGCCTCCTGGTTGCGTATGTTTTCTTGCAGCTGAAGCAATCGGTCTTGCCCAGATGCCTCCTGATGCTGCTCCTGCCTCTGATCCTGCAGCTTCAGGTAACACAGCTGCTGCTCCTGCAACATCCAGCAAAAGCCCTTCATCAATCAATTTACAGGCACATGACGCTATTATAGTTTAATATTGTTTTTAACATGAAAAGCAAAAGTTGACAGATTTTTTATAGCATTTACACTTCCAAAAACATTTATATTAAATTGGGGTGCTTAGAGCTACAAGATAAAAGTTACTCAGCAACCACTATTACCACTTAATACCTTAAACCTGGGATCAAAATTAAATTATGCGTTCTCTTGTATCACAGCTTCAGAAAGCATAAGATGATCCTGAAAACAGCGGATGATATAAAGCAACAGTGTCTCATTACACACATGATGTGTGGCGCAATAAGCAATTAATTAATTAATCATATGATGAAATAAAATAATTTCCATTCAGTACATTTCCTTGACAATACAGCACACACTCTCCTGCCAACAACAATAATAAACGGGCAGACAGCTGCTTTCCCATAAGATCTACATGTGTGAATAATCTGAACTCACAATATTCTGTATGAACAATAGATGTGTTCTCCATCGCTGAGGTTGGAGAACGGCCCAAACACTGATGAGTGACATAAAGGTCTTCCAACATTAAATCAGACAATTTCAAATGTATATAATGGGTTCAGTTCAATATCAGGCTGAAACTGGGCTGAAGAACAACGGGTTCCTTCGGTAAAACTATTAATAGTAGTCGTATGCATGCTGCAGAGCGCTTGGTGTGCTGTACCTTGAAGGCCAAAAGCTGCTGCTGGGCATCAATCTGCTGCTGCTGTCTTGTTGCCAGATCCTGCAGCTCGCTCAGCGACATATCCAGAGGAATAACTGAGAACTGCAACAGAAAGCTCAGTCCGAGTTTTTGTAGTCACGTCATCATATTGTTTTTCTCTCTATCCAGCAGTCATTATGCCAAATTACACAACCTCTGGATGCGTTTCTTTACTAGACATTATGATGCAGTGTGATATCAATGTTTCTGAATAAATAAAGATCTTACCCCATTCTCTCTGAGTCTTTCCAAAGTAGTTTGGTCTGCAGCTCTGCATCCAGCTGAACACAAAAACAGATGTATCTTTTCAGACTTGCTACAGTGTTAAGTACAAAATACACACAACAAATCAATCATATGTTAACCATTCATGAGATATGCTCAAGTTAAAGCAAATCAATACTTAAAAATACCGTGAACAAAAAACACAGATGGAGCAGCCCACTTAATTCCTTCAGCTCTAAGCTGATTACTGCCTGAGCTGCTGGAAATACATGCTGAATCTGTTCTTTGGGAGCTGCAGACCCTCCTGCAGATTTGCACTACATGCTGCTAGATACAGGCACACTGGATTAAGGTTTCATCCAGATCCTGTCTGATTGATCTGATGGTTCTCTATAAACACATTTTCTTTTGAACAGGTTCAGATCGGTATATGGATTATTCAAAACATCTTCATTACATTTTTTGCGCCAAATCTTTCTTAGATAACTAGATCTTAGTCAGCTCAATTCTTGTCACTTTAAATCTGAATAATCAGCTGCTGGCCACGCCCTCAAATTCTACGTTTACACTCACATGTGAAAATGGCGACGATCAAATGCAAAATTATACAACCGTAAATATTTGAAAAGCAGAAGTGGGCCTTCCTGCATGTCCGCATGTCCACAACAAAATGCCTGTTTTGTTGTGGTAAGTCCACAACAAAATGCATGTCTTTTCCAGCAGCCATTGTACGGCACATACAATGGTAAAACCAGCTGACCAAATGTGCTGGAACTCCACTTGGGTTGCTAGGTAACGGGGTGAGCTTGGCTGGGGTTGCTAGGTGACAGTGCAATGCCCATCAATTGTGACTCAACAAAGGTTTTTGTAACGGCTCATTTTCCAAACACCAAAAAATATAAACTTAAAACAAGACTTTTCCAAGCACCTGGGCTGTTTTAGAAGCAATGGAAGAACAAAAACGTGCCAAAATTAAACTTTGCATAATAGCCCCCCTTTCGTCCCTTCTTTGATGAATAAATCTGGAAGATAAAAGTAAGATTATTTAATAGTCTCTGGTGATAATAAGGTATATCCAACCTGTTTCGTGTCCAGAGGCTCTTTGGTATCGCAGGATGTAGCGCACCTCCTCTTTCTGCTGGCCCCATCGCTGCAGCACCTCCAACATCGGCTCGTCTTCTTCAACCACACGCTCTGAAAGGTTAGAAAACAACACAGAGACTTTAACATCCAGCTATAAAAATATAACTGATCTTTAAAAAAGATCTCCTATTGATCGTATCGAAAACAGAGAGGTGGGCAGTGTTTTTAAGTCTGTTCTCCGAGCTACAGGGAGCAATAAGGACTTTCGAACTGGGGTTATGTGCTCCATCTTCCTGGTTTTAGTCAAAACGCTAGCAGCAGCGTCCAGGATCTGATTGGGTTTTTAGTCAGAAGACGCTGTTGCAGTATCAATGCGACTAAAGAAAATCACATGAATGACCTTCTCTAGATCTGGGACATTAGTCCTTTAATCCTGGAAATGTTCTTGAGGTGATAGAAGGCCGACTTTGTAACTGTCTTTATGTGGCTCTGAAGGTTCAGGTCCATCACTATACCCAGATTTCAGACCTGATCACTAGTTTACATCTGTAATAACTGAAATTGTGCTTTGACTCTAGATCGTTCCTCTTTAGGTCCAAAGATAATAACTTCAGTTTTTAGTTATGACGGAGCAGTAATCATGAAAAGCTGTGGTCAGTATTTATGTAAAACTCACCTGAACCTCTCCAGGTCTCAGCCAGGTAGCAGTCGGCCTCACCAGGCTCCTTACAGAGCTCCACAACGTCTCTGCACAGCATCTCTGGCATGACGGGAACCTCCGTGATGCGCTGGTCGTTGCTGCCAAGGTGTACGGTAAGGAACATCTAAAAACATGGAGCAAATTATCCAGGAAATGTTTAAAAGAGGTCAGAAAGATTTAGAAAACAATCTACCTTAACTAAAAAGGTTGTTACAGTAGAGTATTTCATATGGTAGGTATGTAAGCAATAAATTAATTAATCATGTGATAAATTGAAACAATCTCAATCATTTCCATTTATTGCTTTTATTTTGCTGCAAAAAACTGGGTAATAAAAGTCTTCAGTCTGGTGCTTTGGCCTCAACTAGCCCTTTTTTTGAAGGACAAGTGTGTTTACAGAGACATCATAATTTATTTTATTTGTTGTTTCTGTTGTTTTGTTTATTTATTTTGGATATTTAAAATGTCTTCCAGTTCCAGTGTTACATGTTCATTAAAATTTAACATTTATTGATCTTTGAGAATGTGTTCTTGCAATATTATACCATTACTTGAAAATGGTCTCAAAGAAGAACAATGTTGTCGTTTATCGCAATAACTTTGTGGACAATTTATCGTCCAACAAAATTTGTTATCATGACAGGCTTACAGGTGTGTTATAAAATAAATGTTAGTACTGACCAGTTCTTAGTGTTTAAAATGAATTGTTTGAAAAATGTAAAATAAAGCAATACTTTAAGAGTGTGTGGTGGAAGATATCAAACCATAAACCATTTTATGTCAGATTTCTGTTCTTTTTATAACTGATATTTACGTTATAAAAGCTGCAAAAACACAAAACCTTACTCTGTAGTTTTACTCTAGTTTCTAGTGCAAATATCTTAGTGCACTAGAAATTAGAGAAAACTAACTTTCCAGCAAGGTGTAGGAGTTTGTTTTAGGTAAATAATCCTTTAATTTAGATTTAAAAAGCACCAGTTCCACTGGGAGATTATTTCACTTCTAACATGGAAAAATGTCTTATGAGTGAAATAATCTGGTACTTTTTAAATCAATATTGAAGGATTATTTAAATAAAATAAGCTCTTAAAACTTAACATAATGATATCATAAGCAAATGCTTCTATTTTGAGTTCTTGAGTTATGTTATAGTTTCCCTCAGATTGGAGTCAAATTCAAGGGGAGATCCAGTTTATGAAGGTAATTTACAGTCTCAATGTTTATAATGTTGAAATTTAGATACATTAAGAATATCATGCAAAAGTCCATAGCTGCAGCTAAAGATGATTTACGTAATCAAATATTATATTGATTATTCTGGTGATTAATCGGATAAAAACATTGCCACATTCTGCTGATTTTTTATTTAACCACTTAATCATTTTAAATATAATATTAGAAATGCATAAAAGGTTGCTAATAAACAAATAATTCTTGCCTAAAATGCATTAGCATGACATTCCAGTAGTCTGCACTTTTAAGGAAAGCAGCTGTGAAACATGAGTCAGTCTGGATGCTGCAAAGAATTTAAAATGTGAAAAAAAGGACAGTGTAGGAAGTTTGCTTCAAGCAAAACTGTTAACAGAGAAGTTTGTCTCTATTTCCTCAAACAGGTCATATCAGGTTCCTCTATTATAACAATTAAATTAACTTTTGACTGGAAAAAGACACATGTAAGCATGTAAGCTCTTATCAGTCACTTCCTCACCTTCACAGCCCAGAGGAGGAACATTAATGCACTTTAGTTGATCATATAATGTACGTAGTTTCCCGCGAAGCAATGGCAATAAAATCAAAAATCCCATTAGCTGGGTGATTCATATAACGGAGTACTAGGGCCATGGTAGATGGAAAATAAAAAGAAGGAAAAATTTTCTGCCAGAAATTTTCTAGAAAAAACCCCCAGAAATTTCTGAGTTTGAAAAGTTGAAAATTTCAAACTTTTGAAATGTAGAAAATTATAGTTTTTTTCCTGAAAATTTCTGAGATTATTGTCAAAATTTCTGAATTTTTTCTAGCAAATCTTCAACTTTCAAACTAAAAAAATTCCAAGTTTTTTCTAGAAGATTTCTGAGATTCGTCTCTGCATTTCTGAGTTTTTGGATGTAAATTTACTCCTCCTTTTTAAGCCCACAATGACTCCAATATGCTGTCGAAGCTTTTTAATTCTACTTTTTGATAGTTTTTTTTTTTTCATAAACTCCATCATTACTGGAATCTCCCTGGTTTGCTACTAGTTGCAGATAAATCAATCAATCAATCAATCATAAATCAATACTTCCTCTCCTCAGTCCAACTGTTTAATTGATTATGAAGTCTCAATTGTCAGCTAAAAGTACAATCATAGATAGATAGATAGATAGATAGATAGATAGATAGATAGATAGATAGATAGATAGATAGATAGATAGATAGATAGATAGATAGATAGATTTTCGTTTAAAGCTCCGATTACAGCATTTAAAAGTTAATATTAGATATTTATGCTGTGAAATATAAAGTTCTTCCTTCTCACCGGCATCATGCTGTGGAACTGGTACCGTCGGTTCGGAAGGCTCCTCCTGTTTGACCTGTTGCAGAAAGGTTCGTCTGGTCCGGTCCGTCCAGATTTTCTCGCGCCTTTATAGAAAAGCACCGTCGATATTCTCGTAACGGGGGCAAAGCCTGGTGTCGGTCCGCGGCGCGGAGGCAGAATCCCGGCCGCTCTGTGACGCGCCCCGACGCTCCTCCACTATCACCGGATCAGCTGCGGACTGGACAGCGGACTGAGGGCTGCAGGAAGCGGGACTGTCAAAATAAAAGCCATCAAGAGTCCGATTATTGATTCAATAATAATAATAATAATGATGATGATGATAATTCCTCAATAAAATGTGAAGCTTAAGTATCTTAAAACAACAAATAGATGATAAATTAACTGTGATTTTGAATGTACTTTTTCGTAACTAACACAACAAAACTGAAAATTAATTACTGACAACAACAACAACAACAACAACAAGGATAGGAATATTACAAATATTTACTATTTAAAAATATTTAATTTAAAAAGACACCATTACTGGTACTGCTATTTGTAGTATATGTCAGAGATTTATTCATTAATGTCTTAAAAATCAGAATGTGGCTTTATTTTTAGATGAGTTCCATTCCTGAATATCTTAAAATAACAGATAAATCAACTGTGATTTTGAATGTATTTATGTTTTTGTCACTTATTCAACAAAACTAAAAATCGGATCAAAGGCAAAACGTTTACAAAAATTTCACTGAATAAAAACTTAGAGTTATAAATTCAAAGTTGTTTGTATATATTGATGATTTTTGTCATTCTTTGTTTTTTTTTGTTTTTTTTTTTGTGGGGGGGGGGTTGGGGAGGGTTACCTGAAACATTAAATTGTAAAAAAATAAAAGCAAGAAATTGCTAACAGGGTACATACGTTTCACTGCTCTATAAATAAACAACATTTTTTTGGACATAAAGATGTGACTCTTCATAACGCACTGGAAAACAAAGATTGATATTTATTAAGATGTATCACTTGGTGCATTTTAACTATTACTCATCTAAAGATATGCCATGAAACTTAATTAAATCTGAAACAAATCAACTAATACATCTTCAACAGAAGGAAGGTAAATAAACCAAAACAAAACGATATATAACAGAATGAAAGTATTGTTCCACAGTGGGGAAATTCAAAAAAGTATAGCATAACAAAAAACTACAGTTAATAAAAACAGCAAACCCAGATTTTAAATATCAAAGGAAATGAGTAGCTGGGTAATAATAGCTACAACATGATTCAAAGCACTCTATTTAAAGCCTATTTTTACTGTAATTAGTTTCTCAGGTGTAAAAGTGAAACTTATGAACATTGTGTTGTTCAGCAGGTCCTATCTATGTTTCAGGAATCATGTAGAAGTAAGAAAAATGTCAGAAATGGAAAGAAAGTTTTCTGCAAACACTAGTTCTAAAATAAAGTATGTTTTCTGACAATTTGGTGCATCCATTCTGCAGAAAAATCGCAGTTTAACAGGTGTCTTGTTGCTGTGGTAACCGTGACCTCAATACAGACAGATAAGAGCCGCTGAGTAAAAATAGAATAAAAAAAAGAATAAAAAATGTTAAAAAGTAAAAATAGAATAGAATAGAATAGCCCTGTCAGTATTTTTGCTATTTTTTTCCACTTTTTATAAATAGTTTGTTGGATTCTATGCACACATATTGTATATCTACTCAACTGCATTTCTTTTCACATTATTATGTTATTTTTAATAGCTGTGCGTTATTATTTGTTGTCTGATGTAATTTTGTTCTTACTTTATTCATATTTTTACCTTTGTGTGAATTGGAGCTGTAAATTAGCTTTATGTTTCTTTCTTTGAAACGCATCAGCTGGAGACAATGTGTTGTTGTTATGTTTGTCTGCGTTATCCCAGTCAAACAAACAAATACATAAATAAATAAATTGTTGTATATGCATGTTCCCAGTTACCTTTGACCTGCTGACGTTATACATGAATTTCCACATAGTGGAACAGTAAAGATATTTTTATTCTATATAATCACAAGTTCTCATTTCAAACTTCTCCAATCCATGACTGTGTATTAGGGCCATATTAGAGCTTTCACTGTTTGTCTCTGATGGAAGGAGTAACTTTCTGCCAAAAAAACTTAGAAATTTTGAGATCAATCTCAGAAATTTGCTAGAAAAATAAGTAAATCTCTGAGTTTGGAAAAGCACAAATTTGCAAGAAAACAACTTGGACATTTTTATATTAATCTCAGAAATTTGCTGAAAATTTTCCCCAAAACAATTCAGAAACTTTGAAAAGTCAAAAATTTCCATGTTTTCTTTTTCTTTTTAGAAAATTTCTGATTTCTAATTCTGATTTTTAAACTCAGACATTTCCAAGTTTTTTTCTTGAAAAATTTTTATATTAACTTTTTTTTGTATTTTGTTGAAAATTTACTCCTCCTTTTTCCTATCTCCAATGGTCGTACCATATCATCAATACCCAGAAGAAACACCAATATTTTCTTTCCAGTTTACGATTATATTATCAGCATTCTTACTCCTTCTTTATTTCATCTAGTAAATGTAAACAAATATTATTTTACATAATTCTTGTAGACATAATCAGAACTAATGCGAACTGCAAAGGTAAACCTGAACGATAACTCCTACGCTTGGAACGGTAACAGAGTAAGACATCTTTCTTCATTAACTATCTTTGCAGAAAAGTAACCGGGGCTCTGCAGGCAGAGAGACGCAACGAGACAAACAGACAGAGTGAGACAGCAGGTGTCATCGCTCGGCGTCTCGTCTTCAGCAATCAGCGCTTTCACTGTTTGTCTCCGATGGAGGAGAAGGAGTCAGGAGGAGGAGAAGGAGGAGAAGGAGGATTTTACCGTTCAGCCAAACGACCCCGGACGGAGGAAGAAGAGGAGGCCGGTGCCAGGGATCTGGAGGAAGGTGAAGAGAAGGAGGAAGAAACGGGCTCCGCCGAGGAGGATGCAGCGGGGAGCGGATGCAACGACAGCAGGAGCCGAAGGAGGAAGGTTGGTTAAAAATATATTAAACCGGGAGAAAAATGTAAAACATTATGTAAAAAGAACGACATCTTCATCTGATTTTGTTTTTAATGAGGCGTATCTGTCTTATCTCTCATACAAATTCAGAACCGTTACCTTAGGATGACTTTTATCACTCATGCGAGAACTGTTTGCGCCTTTATCTGATTTTTATGTTCTTTTACTTAAGGAGCGGAGTAAATAGTTTTGAAATGTAAAAAAAAAAAAAAACAATACACGAAATGCACAAAGTGTCACACTGGGTGAAGCTAAAGTTATTTTGACTTTGACTTGTATTTGTCATTCAGTGAACACAAAACGAAATTACGTTTATTTGGCTCAAGGGCTCTTTTACAATTCTACATTTAAGCAAACTTGAAGATTAAGTTTGCTGAAATGTTCTTCAGGTGACTAAAGACCGACTTTGTAACTATCTTCATGTGAATCTGAAGGTTCAGCTCTTATATTTACAGCTCTGGACTAAATGAAGAGCCCACTGCACTGAAGCCCATTGAAAACCTCCTGGTTAATCCACCAAATATTGATTTCCATAGCTAAGACGTTACTGTAGTTGTTTCTAAATGAATATGAACTTGTTTTCTTTGCATTATTTCAGGTCTGAAAGCTCTGCATCTTCCTCGTTATTTGACCATTTCTCATTTTCTGCAAAAATACAAAATTTATGGTTATAATTTCAGAGACATGTTGTCAGTAGTTTATAGAATAAAAGAACAATGTTCACAAACATCAACATATAAAGAGTAAAATTAGAGAAACTGATCATTTTAAGTGGTCTCTTAAGGTTTTCCAGAGCTGTATATTTGGTGGGGAAATGCAGCACTCTTGTACATTGACTACTCTTATCACTATTCCATTATGTTAATTAATATTTAATGTTTTTTCACTGTGCATTTTTGTCATAATTCCTTTGTTTTCATGATTTTCACCAACTTTTTTTGCATATAAAATTCTGGAGCAGCATATATTTTCAGACCCTTTTACTCTCTGACCTTTAAATAAATTCTGGCGCCTTTAAGTGGCTCTAACTCACAGTCTGGGCCAGCAGAGCGGTAAGCAGAGAGGCAGGCCCATCGTAACTCTGACGGCGCTGCAGAGACTCACACCTTCTGGTGACAGTAAAACTATTCAGCATTAAATCTGCAAATCTGATGATGATGGCTAAATTATCAATTGTTGAAAGAAAATTATAGTAATTCACTGAAAAAACACAAAATCTTACCAAGTATTTATGCCTTGTTTCTAGTGGAAATGTGGAATAAGACAAAACTTACTTAAAATTACCTTTTCAGCAAAACAGGGAATCCTGTTTTAAGTAAATAAGTTATTTAAAAGTGAAATAATCTGCTTACTAGTACTTTTTCATCAATATTAAGGAATTACTGACTCCCCTGACATGTTTGAGTTTGACTTTATTGAATGTAGAGTTAAAAAAAGAAGAAACAAAATTATATTCATAGCAAGATGAGAACAAATCCTATAAAGTATATTTACATATTCAAAGAAGTGGGTAAAAGTACAAATTATTTTTAAATCCAATAACCCATCCAATAAATTACTTTTAATGTTAGCTTGGTTATAACATTGTTTCTTAGTTAGAAATTTCTATATTTTTAACTATAACTGGTGCAATGAATTCATAATTGCACCAAACCCAAAGTGTGTTTAGTTTCCCTAAAGCTAGATTAATGTGTCTGTGTTTAAATTCTGTATATTTTCCATTTAGTTTAGCAAAGGACTGAAAAATAGTCCCAGCAATTTGCTCTGTCTAATTACACATTAATAAATTCAAAGTGGGCAATTTTACATTGCCTTTATCTGTTCAGTTTATCTGCCTGGACTCTGCTTCATAGTGGCAGTTTTATGTAAAATCAACTTCTTTAGCTTTACATCATGTTATAATGTTATTTCCTTGTCAAAACCACATCTGGAGTGTTGCCTTCCTTCTTTCCATGGTGACCGTTCAGCTGTCCAAAACGCCTGGGTGGACCTAGCTCCGCCTTCGAGGCTTTGCTCCTCCTCCTCAGAGCTGCAGTTTCCAAGCTTCTGCTTCATAAATCACCCCTCCCCAGGCTCCTTCAGACTAGCCAGGAGCAATTAGCAAACACCTGGTGGAACTGTGGTCAGCTGAGCTCATTATAGGAGTGACTTCTCATAAAAACCCTGCTGAAAACGTTGATAAAGGGTTAATAGAGGAACCATGTTGTGATTACTTCCTGTAGAAAGAGCAGGAGAGCAACAGAGGGGTTAAATTACAAAAAAAAAATTAATTTAAGTCATATTTGATAGTTACCTGATGATGTAAAATGGCCTGGAAAACACATAGTAATGCTCCTTTAAGGTAGCGTCTCCCGTGTCAGTTAATCTAAATAAAAGTGCTCTCTCAAAATTAAATTAAATTAAACAGAAATTTGTTCTGCTTGTGTTTTTGGAAAGTCTGTCTATTTTGTCCACAGGTAAAAGTTGAATCTCTGAGGTCTAATTTATCTATAAATGAGTCTCTGTTTGTTTCTGTTCTTTAGTGCACGTCATTTAAAGCTCTGAGTCTTTTTTAGGAGGGCAACACAACATCTTAGTGAGAATGTGGCTGTGACAGGAAATGTCTGCCCTCAGCAGGAAGCAAGGTCGTATCTCTACATACATAACTGGACTCAATGCAGCCACTCTTTACAGGAAGGTTTCCATGTGTGACCCTTATAGCTGTTTCTCTGGTTTTCTGTGGGGTTTTTTCATGTTTGTGGGTCAGCCAGCTGATGTAGTTGAGAATCATATGCCACTATAACTTAAAGCTAACCCTGCATGCACCTTACCACCAAAACTAGATACCTACATGCACTGAATTTAAAAAAACAACATATAAACTTTTTTTTTACTGACTAACATCAAATCAGAGTAATCTTGTCTTGTTTTTGGTTAGCTGAGACTAGAAAAATTCAAGTTCAGGGCGTCTGAACATCCTTGAAAGGTCTTAAATTGGCGTATCTAAAATTAAGGCCTTAAAATTCATTAAAGTTTTATGTGACAGGACTATTTAATTTTGTATATTCGATGCCAGGCTTTTCTACGAGGCAAAACTTTGAGACAGTTTTGACTTTCTCACAAAATGCTAATACTTACTTGCTAAGGTAACATCTTGCTAGCTAGATATTGTATATAGTGTAAATTTATCTACATTAGCTAGACATCTAGATAGTGAAAATGTACCAAGGGTTTACTGGACAACGTTT
Organism: Poecilia latipinna; assembly: GCF_001443285.1. Taxonomy (NCBI): domain Eukaryota; kingdom Metazoa; phylum Chordata; class Actinopteri; order Cyprinodontiformes; family Poeciliidae; genus Poecilia; species Poecilia latipinna. Next base: position 86,071 of record NW_015114067.1, on the reverse strand, counting down.
GTCTTTGCCACTGGCGATGATTAAATTTAGATGATTAAACTCAACTGGACCATCCATCCACTGGTGTTTTGCACTGGTTATGCTGGTGAGCCTAACGTTTTTTTGTAGGTGCACCAATGGGAAAGATAGGAGCACCAAAATGTTCACCTGCATAAAGAAAATATTTACTTCTAAACAAACTAATAAACATAAACAGGTTTATGTAGAATGATGTAAATCCAGTTATTCACTGAAAAAAATTCAAATTAGTTGAAAATCTAACTTTATAAGATAAAATAATGGTAAATATTAATATTTTAACATTTCAAACTGAGATTCAAGCAATTTTTCTTATGAAAACTTATTTCGGACATAAAGTTTGTGAAAGGAAGTTTTTGTTGTAGGCAGCGTTAAACTTGATAATCATCTCAGATCTCATCTGATGATCTTTTTACTCGACTAACTGGTCGCACTAGTTTGACCTCAAGTATTCTTGCGACCTCAAGTATTTTTTTTTAGGTGCACTATTGAGAAATCGGTCACACTTTAGAGCCCTGCACTAGGGAGTTACTTTAAACTTATTAAAAGTATAAACAATACAGCTGCAAACGTAGACAATCAAACAAATCGCGTATTGTTCTGATGGTTCTCCATTTTCACGCCGTCGGTTTAATCCCGTCAGTGGGACCAGAAGAAAAAAGTATCAGGTGTGAGTCGACAGGAAGGATGCTACCCGTAACACAACACCTCCTCCCTGCCGTGCAAACACAGGCTAAATAAAGACGCACAACCTTCCTTCCACCAACTGAGGCCTGGTCTCCACGGCGACAGGGCAGCATGTGTGTGTCTGCACAGAGAGGGAGAGTAACCATGGCGACAGAATTCCATTATGTGTAGCTAACCCCGACTGAACGACTAACGGTTGGTGTTGCTATAGTAACCGGCGTGAGAACAGTTGAGGCTGTTATTGTTTCTGGTGGTACGGCTCAAAAATATCAGCCAAACTGCACTGCAAAAACACAACATTTTTGGTTTAATTTCTAGTGCAATTATCTTAGTACACTTGGAGCTTGATTTAAGTCAATAAACTTAAAACATGGAGAAAAAAAGTAATTGTTCTATTGGCGGTTTATTTTACTTATTACAATATATATATTTTTTCCTATTCTAAGTGAAATAATATGTCATTGAAACTACCATAATACTTTTTCATCAATATTAAGGAATTATTGACTTACATCAAACTCCTATCTTGCTAAAAAAGTTTCTTTTAATTTATTTTTGTCTTATTCCAAGTGTACTAAGATATTTGCAATAGAAACTAAAACAAAAATAAGATTTTTTTGTTTTTGTAGAGTATTTGTCTACCTTGGTAGAAACAACAATTCATCTCTCAAAGGAAAATAGAAAGCTTATAAAATAACTTTTGGTAATGTTTATGTGTGAATGAAGCGATAACATGCACTCTTCATGGATTTTCAACAAAGTCTGCAGTCTAAGGAGAAAAGTAGCTTTGAATGTGAAATTTTATCAGTTTTATTTGTATACATCTTTGTGTTTAGCTGTTGGTAACTGACTAGTGGTCATTTTGGCACATCTATTTGTGGTTAACTCTTCGGTTTGTAATCCAAATACATTTAATTCAGTTAAACACAATCAGATTTGGATATAAATTCAATAGACAGACAGACAGATTCGTTGCTGATTAAAGATTATACTGTGGAGGTGATACTGTAACTAACGATTATCTATCGTCCAATTATTCTGATGATTAATCGATTAATCAGATAACAGAAAATGTCCAAATTTTGTAATTTTTCATTTAACCTCTTAAGCTTTTTTGCAATATTAGAATGACATAAAAATGAAAAAAATCAATTCACTTTTTACTCTGTATATTCCAATTAAGATTAATCGGTTACTAATTCAGTTGATGATTATTTTAATAATTGATTAATCACAATTAATCTGATTCAGCCCTAATCCAATTTAACTGGAATACATTAAATTCAGTTAAACACAGTCAGCTTTATATTGGAATACAATTGTGTTTGGTGCAATTTCAGTCAACCAATCAATCAATCAGTCAAATTTCTTGCTCACGATGATATTTATTTTATCACATGTACCTATTCTTTCTCAAACAAGAAACTATTTGGGCTTTTTTTGCGAGATTGTTGTTGTCTGCATTGTCTGGTCTGCAGACTGCAGGCAGCGAAACAAGAAAGCTCGGCTTCACTGCAAACGACAATGATCTCAATCTGAACCTGCAGCTTCGTCAAGCTGCAGAAAAGGTCAGGCTGCAAAACCCACATGCTTGCATAACCTCCTTCTGACAAAGACAATGAGGATCTTCTGTTTGTCGGCCGCGCCACCGTGCAGAAGATGTTTCCGCTTGCAGCCATCCTCATTCTGACTCAGTGTTACATTCAGATTCTTGATGCTCTGCACAAACCTTAAGGCGTTATTTTACAACTTTAAAGACTTCCACACATTCATTCTGTGATTCTCTTAAAGTTCACAAAACTTATAACAAGATATGAACTATAAGTTTATAGATGTATGTTTTCACTAAAGGTTGTGTTGTGCAAAAAGTCATAAAGGTACCACTTGAATGCATACATTACGTCCAATTCTTTTGGTTTAGTTTGATTTTTTTATTATTTGCAATGAGTATAAATAATATTCATTAGATGGTTTATTTTAAGAAGCAGATTTTAGTTACATTAGTCTTTTTGTCACAATGTAGCATCAGACTTTTTTTAATTTGGCCTTAACTTGATGATTGTTAGCACATTAGCTCCACTTCATACCAAACTAAGTTTTAGCTAAAATTCCTCAACTGGGATCATTTTAGCTTCATTTTAGATTCAAATACACTGCAAAAACACAAAATCTTACCAAGTAATTTTGGTCTACTGACCAGTTCTTAATGTTCAGAGATCTTTAAAAAGACAAGATAAAGCAAAACTTCAAGAGTGTGTGATGGAAGATATCAAACCACAGAACATTTTGTGGCAGATTTATTTTCTTTACATATTTATGAACCACACTGTAAAAACACCAAATCTTACCAAGTATTTTTGGTCTAGTTTCCAGTGCAAAAATGTAAGTGCACTAGAAATAAGAGAAAACTAACTTTCATGTTACTTTTCAGCAGCAAATAAGAGCTTGGTTTAAGTCATTTGCTCCTATTGATGAAAACGTAGTTTCCATTGTCAGATGAAATAATCTGCAAATGGAATCAATATTAAGGAATATTGACTTAAGTCAAGTTCTTATCTGCAGAAAAGTTACATGTAATTAAATTTTGCCTTATTTAAAGTGTACTAAGATATTTGCACCATAAAATAGACCAAAATTATTGGTAATATTTTGTGTTTTTGCAGTGTATAGACAGCTAGTGTTGCATTCGGCAGCACTTTACTCATTTAAATAAGTTTCAGAAACAACAGGAACATCCTGAACCTTCGCTGAAAGCCAGTGAAACATGAAGTGAAATGAAGTAATTCTGTTTGAGGAATCTGGAAGTGAAATATGTTTGCAGTAGAATCAGCTGAAGAGAGAAGAGTCACTGGAGAAGTTTAATCTCAGTTGTTGCATCTTAAAATGAAAAAACTAACGTCTCAATCACTTATTGTTTTACCTTCTGTGGCCAGTTTTGCTAACCTATATAGACTGTGCATACTTTTTGTTTAGTTTTTATAAGCCCTAAGCCCGCCCTGTTTCTGATAAATAAGACGTGTATTGTTGTGCAGTTGTGGTTTTCAGGTGTCAGTGTTTTTGATGAACAGATGGGCAGAAGTGATTTGATGATAACTGCTCACACCAAGAGTTTCTCAGCGCTAAAGCCTTCCTCTGATCACTGAGTTAAATCAAAGGTGTGTGTGTGTGTGTGTGTGTGTGTGTGTGTGTGTGTGTGTGTGTGTGTGTGTGTGTGTGTGTGTGTGTGTGTGTGTGTGTGTGTGTGGTTGGTTATGGGGGTGGGGTGGGTTACTACATTGTCCTTTCTGTTGTGTTTTCTATGTGCAGAGTTTTCATCAGACCTTTGACGTGAAGTTTTCACATTTCGGCTGCAGCACAACGTGCGGTCAGCCTCCATCTCTGCTTTGTGGCTTGGAACGTCAGACATGTTGCTGTAAAAACACACAAAACAAAATAATTGGATATATTTTTGTATGTAGATATTTTTTAGCCAAACCTTGTCAGGTGGAATAATTTGAGCTTCACCTGGATCAAATTCATTTATATTTAATGAAGTAAAATATTTATTTTCTCAGATAAAAGTTTAAATAAATTAATTATATGCTTTTTACATCATTTCTAATATTGTATTAAAAGGTTTTAGTGTTTAAAAGACAAATCTGTAGAATGTGCTAATGTTTTATTTTATCTGATTAATCGATTAATCATCAGAATAATTGTTAGCTCCAATCTCAACCAGGTCTTCACTATTTTCATTCTTCCTTCTGGTTCTAATCTTGTTTATTTGCTTGAAGCCATATAATATCAGTGCTGGTCTTTGGGTGAACCGTCTGTTTTCACCTACACTATAAAAACACAAGATCTTATCAAGTATTTTTTTGTCTGGTTTCCAATACAAATATCTTGGCACACTTTTCAGCAAGATAGAGGAGCTGGTTTTAGGTAAATAATTTCTTAATATAAATAAAAGTGTCCTAGTTCCATTATTTCACTTATAAAATGGGAAGAAATTCTTGTTTCTTAGAAAGTCATATTTCATTTGTACTAAGACATTTGCAGTAGAAACAAGATAAAAAAAATACTTGGTAGTGTTTGTGCTTTTGCAGTGTACTCTTTACTGTAACTCTGACATTTAAGTATTTCCTCTGTGTTGCTCTGCTTCTTTTTCATCTTTTGTTTCTCTTTCACCTTTACAAACTGGTAAACATTCGTAGCAATCTCATTTTCACTTTTTCTTCTTCTTATTATTGTGTTTCTTATTATTATCACTTATTTCTGTGGAAATAAATGATTCCACAGATTTTATGGCTGCATTGTCATCGTCATGAAAATGCTAACATGCTAAATCTATTTTACATTATTGTTCATTTTTAGCTGTCTTATTCCTTATAAATGTAACATTTCTTTTTTTTCCTTTGTGAAGGACAGTCACCTCATTCCCCCTTCGCCCGTCGTTCATGTCCGAGGATTGTGTGACGCTGTGGTGGAGGCCGACCTGGTGGAAGTGCTTGAAAAGTTTGGCACCATCTGGTAGTTTTTAACTTTAAATATGATTTATTATTGTTTTAACTCATTTTATCCAGTCCACTAACATACTATGTGAACATGTCACAAATCAGGGATGGATAATTCAGTGGAAACATCTAATTAAATTAGTGTTATTGCCTAAATTCATCTCAAGCTAAACTGTTTAGAGACAGAGCTTCTTACTAATTAATCATTTAACTGTCTTTAGGGCTGGCTGATAAATCAATTTTATCAATTAATCAAATTTTTGGTTCTTGAGAAAAAATCAAAAATCCAGATTTTTGGAAAATCAGGTTGTTGTTTTTTTTTCACTAATATACTTCTTGGGTTCCCACAGTTCAAAGTGATGTCAGCACACCAGGGCGGCCATCTTGTTTGATAAACATGTTTAAAGGCTTGTTTTTATTTGGACTTTAAGTTTAGGTCAGCCCTGAATAGGAATATTAATCATGCTATAATTTTTTTATTCAAAATCATGAGAATACAATTGTAAAGTTGAAATAATGAAATAATAATAATAATAATAGGAGAGTCATTTTATGAAAACTCAAACAACAAAAATAACAAAAAATGAAAATGAGCATCTTGTGAAATTATAGTTTGGTGTAAGTTTTACAGGTAAGACTTAATACTTAATAGAAATGCTTAATCTCACCAATTTAGTTCCTCATCCAAATATCTTAGTACACTTAAAATAAGACACAACTAACTTATAAGTAACTTTTCCGTATTTTTTCTGTTTGTTTGAAGTAAATAAATCCTTAGTATTGATGAAAAAGTGTTTGTTCCACTGGCAGATTATTTCACCTATAACATGGGAAAAGTAGATTGCTGTAAGTGAAATAACCTGCCAGTGGAACCAGCACATTTTCATCAATATTAAGAAATTATTGACTCAAAACAAGCTCCTATATTTCGCTGAAAAGTTACTTTTAAGTTATTTTTGTCGTCTTAAGTATACTGACATATTTGCAATAGAAATTAAACCAAAGATACTTGGTAAGATTTTGTGTTTTTGCAGTGCAGTTATATTACTAAAGTAAAAGTAAAAAGTACTGTGGATAGCACAGTAAAGTAAATTTTTGCCAAAAACAGTACTAAAGTAAATGTAACTAGTTAGTACCCAACTCTTGATATAACGCATTTTAAATATTTTCTATAGATAAATATAACAAATTGCATGTTTCTGAGTGGATAGAGCCAGTTTGTCTGTGTTTTACTGTCTGTTTCCCCCCCTCAGTTATGTGATGATGATGCCCTTCAAGCGTCAGGCTCTGGTGGAGTTCGACAGCTTGGAGAGCGCGGAGCGATGCGTGAGGAGCGGAGGCAGCGAGCCTGTCTTCATCGCCAACCAGCAGGCCTTCTTCAACTTCTCCACCAGCCAGAGAATCACCCGACCCACCAACTCAGACGACCCGACCAGCAAAAACAAGGTTCTGTTGCTGTCCATCCAGAACCCGCTGTACCCCATCAGCACTGTGAGTAACTCAAGTTTTCCTTAATGATCTGGACATTTATATTTAATCAGATTTGGTTTAGATCATCCTTTCATGAATTAAAATATCTAAAGATGCAATATATATAGCTGTTTTTAACGCTGTATGCATTGTATAATGGCTGCTACGAAACTGCAAAAACACAAAATCTCACAAAGAATTTTTGGTAACACTTTATTTGAAGGGGGTTGAATAAGACTGTCATGACACTTTCATAAACATGACATAACACCTGTCATGAACATGAATAAGCCTTCATGAATATTTATGACTGTTCTCATAAAGCGTCATTCGGTAAATTATGACACTTTTAATACAAAGTTGACATTATTCAAAATGTCTTTGTTATGACAACTTGACATTAACCAAGAAAACAATACTGATATAAATTTGTTATAAAAGTATTACTGATTGCACTTTAAAAAGTAGGTAACTTTATGTTATTAAAGGTAAAGTTTGAACAGTAATGATTTCTTGGTTAATGTCAAGTTGTCATAATAAAGACATTTTGAATAATGTCAACTTTGTATTAAAAGTGTCATAATTTACCGAATGACGCTTTATGACAACAGTCATAAATATTCATGAAGGCTTATTCATGTTCATGACAGGTGTTTATGACAGTCTCATGACAGTCTTATTCACACCCTCTTCAAATAAAGTGTTACCGGGTAATGTTAGCGGCGTCACCTGTAAAAACAAGCCCTTC
>NW_015114067.1:71569-75751 GCF_001443285.1 Poecilia latipinna | reverse complement strand
TTGTTAATTGTAAATTTGTAAAAAAAAAGAATTTTTAAAAATTTTCAACTTTGTATTAAAAGTGTCATTATTTACCGAATGACACTTTATGACAACAGTCATAAATATTCATGAAGGCTTATTCATGTTCATGACAGGTGTTATGTCATGTTTATGATGGTGTCATGACAGTCTTATTCAACCCCCTTCAAATAAAGAGTTACCGAATTTTTATTCTAGTTTCTAGTGCAAATATATTAGTACACTTAAAATAAGGCAAAACTAACTTACAAATAATTTTTCAGCATTAAATGATTTTTGAATATTGATCAAAAGTGCTAGTGACACCGGTAGATTATTTAACTTATAACTTTTTTCCTCAATATTCTGGCAGCTAGCACTTTTTCATCAATATTGGGAATTATTGACTGAAAACAAACTTCTATATCTTGCTGAAAAGTTACTTGTAGGTGAGTTTTGTCTTCTTAACTGCACTAAGATACTTGCACAAGAAACCAGAGGTAACATACTTAATAAGATTTTGTGGTTTTGCAGTGTGTGAAACATAAATGTGAAAAAGTTGCCAAATATTTAGTTGGGTAAAAAGAAAGATGGTTGTTTAGTCGTATGACTAAAAACCATTAAAATTCATTAGATTTACATGAATAAAACTTGGTGACAAATTTTAAGTGTGTGTTTTTTGTTAAGTAAACAGTTTAAAGAGTGTTTTTTTTAATTTTTTGCAGGATGTTTTGTACACTGTGTGTAACCCTGTTGGTAACGTCCAGCGCATCGTCATCTTCAAACGCAACGGCATCCAGGCCATGGTGGAATATCCTTAAGATCGCTTTATCATTTGAATTTGTTTATTTCAATAATGTAGAAGCTAAAGAAGCTTAGATTACTATTGAGCAGCTAAAGTAAGTAGAAAAACATGCATCAAAGGTTTGTTCTAAAAATATTATAAAATAACATATAATTTTTGCGACCCCAAGTGCTTGTTCATTTTGATATAGCTGAAATTGTTTAGATTATCACTGAGCAGCCAAAATAGTAAAAAAGAATTGCAATAATGGTTTGTTTTAAAAATGAAATTTTTAAAAATTATTTTTGTGGTCAAAAAGTGCTTTGGCCATCATGGTAAAAAGTTTGGACACCACTGTCACATATGAATGAACAATCTGTACTCAAAAAACTTTTTATTGACATATAATGGATTACTGTTCTCTTTCTATTATAGCTTTATGTTTTGCTTGTAAAATGTAATATTTGTTTTAGGATCATCTAAAGGGTTTGGAATCTCTTCATTGTGGTTTGATAAACCTGGGGGCCCAAAACTACATCCTGCTCAGGGCCCCCAAAAAGCTAGAGATGGCCCTGACCAAACTGGGTTTTTTTTCTTTCTTTTCTCTTCCTGTCATGAATCACAGACAATCTTTATTACAGAGAGTTAACAGCTAAACCAGCAGAACAAACATGTTTTACATTTGTTTTTTAAGCTCCTACAGTGTGTTTTTGCTATATGGGCTATAGTAAGGCTATTTTCAGCAGCTGAAACTAATTACCTCTGCACAGGCTGATCTCTGTGTGGGAAACAACACGGTAATGACACAGTCACATCCTTTGGTTCACTCACTTAGCACTGTTTCCATAACAACCAGAAACAAGAAATTATTTGCTTTGGTATTGCTGTTGTGTCAAAATAAAAAAATAATTAAAAAAAACAAATAAATAAATAATAATAAACATCACGACCAGCAACTCAAACGGTTGTTTCTCTTCCTTTCCCGATTGGCTGCTTGTCGTTCTGCTGAGTCATCCTTAACAAATGAATCAACATTTCAGTCCGTGGAAGACGCTCAGAAAGCCAAAATGGCTCTAAACGGCGCAGACATTTACTCCGGCTGCTGCACGCTGAAGATCGAGTATGCTCGGGTAAACACACTCACACACTGTCCAGCAGACACGCGCCCAGGTGTACACACATGCATGCATCCTCATCCTTAAGCCCACGCACACACACCCACCCAGAGGTGCTGTGCTCTGTCGCCCCCTGCAGCCCAACAGACTGAACGTCGTCCGCAATGACACCTCCAGCTGGGATTACACCAAACCCTTCCTCCTGCACCGAGGTAGGACAGCTTCAGGTTCTGCTCACACACACACACACTTACAGACACAATTATACATACTCACACACACACACACACACACACACACACGAGGCTGCTGTCATTTTCTGTGAGTATTCAGAAATGTATCTTGATTTGATGACTGAGATTTTTTGTACGTATAGAAATTAAATATAAGTATTGATGTTTCAGCCTTGTTTACTTTGCTCTCTGTGTGTTTGTAGTGTCAACAAATAGTTCAAAAGCTTTATTTCTTTAATCATTTCAGTATGAAAATAATGTGGAATCTCAACTTCATTTACGATGGCGTATTAGGAGCATTGCATTTTAAATTAGAAAAAGGAGCACATTACTGCCAACAAAGTCTGAAGGAAATGTCTTAGTTTGAAAAGTCAAATATCTGCTAAAACAAAATTCAGAAACTTTGATATTAAACTCAGAAATAGTCTAGAAAAAAAGCTCAGAAATTTCTGGGTTTCAAAAGTCAAAAATGTAAATAAATAATGATACATTTTTATGTTTTTTAATATATTTTTGAGCTCATTCTCAAAAAATTTTCCAGAAAATGTTTGACTTTCACACTCAGAAATGTTCAAGTTTTTTCTAGAAAATTTCTGAAATTAAGCTAAAAATGTTTGAATTTTTTTTCTAGCAATCTTTTTAAATGTCTGAGATTCATGTTATTTTGGCAGAAATGTTTTCTTTTTCTATCTACAATGGCTTTAGTATAGCATCATAGCTACAACCAGTGCTGAGTGATTGACTTTATCAATTAATCAAATCTTTAGTTTTTGAAGATTTAAGTTTTTGAAAATGTTTATCTTTTTCAAACTCAGAAATTTCTTGTTTTTGTAGAAAAATTCTGAGATTAATCTAAAAAAAAATTTTCTACCAAATTTTCAACTTTTCCATAGTATTCTTAGAAATTTTTTTTAAATTAATCTTAAAATTTCAGAGTTTTTTGGTGGAAATTTACACTTCCTTTCATCTCTTTGCATTGGTCATAATGGTCCATTGTTTTCAACTCAGGCTGGGCGAGAAATCGATGTCATCAATTATTCAAACTTTTGAAGATTCAAGTTTTGGAGAATCTGGATTTTTCCAGGCTCTCCTTGGGTTTCCATACTTCAGAGTGATGTTGGCGCTCCCTGTCTTTAGCTTTAAAAGTTTCTTTTGTTTGTTTCAGATCGGGCGAAGGGAAGGCAGCGTCAAGCCATCCTGGGAGAGCATCCATCCAACGGCTACGGTACCGACTCTCGCTCTTCCTCCCTCCCTGAATGTTTCCTCCTTCTCCTCTTCCTCCTCCTCATCCTCATTTGAAATTTCTCATTATCTTTGCTCGTCTTCGCAGGCCCTCACTGCCCCCTGCTGCCACTGCCTCCTAACAGCCGGTACAGGAGAAGCCATGAGCCGGTGCCGGAGCTGGTTTCCTACAAGCAGCTCGTCCCAAAGACCTTCTCCTCCACCGTTCCCTCCGCCCTGCTGGCCTCCAGCGCTGTCGCCATGGTGAGCGGCCTCCATCCCAACAAGATGAACTGCAGCCGCCTCTTCAACCTCTTCTGTCTCTACGGCAACGTGGAAAAGGTCTGTCTGAGTTTTATTTATTATTAAGCATCTTTTTCATGGGACAAACAAGATAATCATAAATAAATTAATTGATTTTAGGGTTTTACGGGTGCTTAAAGAGGCAGTATCATGTATTTTCCATCAACATTGCGCCTTTTATAGCAAAATCAAGTAACTTAAATTTGCAATCATTATGTTGTATTATTATTATTTCACTTTTTAATAGATTTTAGGTATACAGTTCAAAAAGCCCATCTAGAGATAAGTGTTGAAAATTAGCTTACACTATAATAAGCACTGTGCTACAAACATTGTGCTGTTTTATTCAGTTTTTCTGTGTTAATGTGTGTCAAATAAATCTAATTAAAATAAAAAAAACTGCTACATATATCAATTGAGACCTAAAAAACATTTGACTTTGATATTGGGTCTCTGTCTCTTTAAAAACTCCTGCTCTTTCTGAAACTCAATATTGCTTCTCTATTAACGGTGCAGTTTCTAACTT
>NW_015114067.1:65623-68330 GCF_001443285.1 Poecilia latipinna | reverse complement strand
CCTCCTGAGACCCAGAGAAAAAAAAGTTTTTGAATTTCAATTTTTTTTACACTACATGACTCTTTGGTGTGAAAAAACATCACTACAATTGAAAAAATTTCAAAACATGTTTTTATTTATTTTTTAGAGTATGTCCTTTGGAGAGGACATCGGGACTCTCTTGTGGCAAATATGAACACATTTCGAGGCATACATTTACCTCTGAACTCTGACAATCTTTAGTACTGTAAATTTCAAATGGCTACACCATTCAAGCCAGTGGTTCAGATTTCCAGGGACCTCATTCAGCTTATCAAAAGCAAGCTGATTAGTGTAGTTTAATCAGGTGTGTTAGTTCTGTTTTGGTTTGTGGTAGTCCATAAAGCAGTTCTTCTTCTTTGAGATGCAGAGGTACATGTTGCATTTGATGCACTTTATGTAGGTTTTTCCAGTGCACCCTTCTGCTCTGCACCTGGAACTATTAGGATTGTCCATCATCTGTGGCAAATGGACAGCTCCATACTTTCTCACTTCCTTATCTGGCTGGGGCCTCCTTCTCTTCTGTGATGGAACGTACTCCTCATCATTCGACGCATCAGATTCAATTGGATTAGGTTGGCCTGACTGCCCCTGGGCAATCAGTTCCTCACCTAAGAGCAGTTTGAAGTCATGGTATTGGAGAGTTTTCTTCATAGGTCGTGCCAAAGCTTGGCTGTCTTCCTTATACTGTAACCAGGAGTTGGTGATAGCCAGATCGAAGAAGTGTAGGATTGTGCGTACAGTCCACTTCCTTGTGCGGTTAGCCATTCTATAAAAACTAAGCATTCTATCACACATATCAACCCCACCCATGTTGGTGTTGTACTCTGCCACCACTGCAGGTCTGGACACTTGAACATGCCTTTTGTCTTTCAGTGACCATCTGGTCCGGGTATCCTGGGGCTCTATTCCATGCACTGTTGATGCCATGAGTACAGGTTTATTGTCAACCCATTTTGTCACAGCCAGCTCAGGATGTTTCCTTGTCACCATTACAGAGGAGCCTCTTCCTTGTTTCAACAACTCTTTATCAGATGTAATGTTACAATCCTTTGGGAGTCTATTTTTCATCAATGTTCCACTTGCAGGCAGACCCATTTCTAGCAATTTATCCAGTAGTTTTATTGAGGTGAAATACCTAGACAGACAGACACAAACACAAAAAATAAAAAATAAGTGTCATTTGTTTACAGAGAATCATCATCAACAGCAGCACAATTGACGTTTATACCTGTCAAAGTACAGGTGAGTTCCCCTGGGAATGGACTCAGTCAACCGAAGAACTGCATTTGCTCCTATTCCAAGTCCTGTGTCTCTGCCGACAAAGGTGTTTTTTCCTTGGTAGACTTCAAAATCCAATACAATTCCAGTTGGAGTAGCGAGAACAAACACCTTCAATCCGGTTGGATTTGGCTTGCCAGGAACGAATTGACGGACTGGACATCGACCAGTAAAGGGAATCATTTGTTCATCAATGGAAACATTTCCTGGCCTGGGTAGGTTTAGGCAACCTTGTTGCACCTTCTTCAAAAGTGGACTGACTCTCCAAAGCATATTGAGCTTCCTCTCTTCTTCAGTTACATCAAGATCATTAGTGATTTTCAAAGAACATCTGATCTTGAAAAAGCGATCCCTTGTCATCGACTCAGCAACTATTGGCACTCTTGTTTTTTTGGCCCAATACATTTTGATTTTTGGGTAACCAAGGCATGCCATGTACACTGAGACTCCAAACCAGGTCTTAATCTCCTCAGGTGTTGTATTCAGACTTGAGCCTGACACCTGAATCTGTCTCTGGTTTGTGCAAAAGGACATGTCCTCAAAAACTTTGTTGTCAATGTACTGCTCAAAGTATTTTGATGGTGGCCAGTCTACACGGTTTGGGGCAGTACAGACAACCTCTCCGGAGTCTTCCAGCACAGGCAGGAATCTTAAGAAACAGACAAATACATTAAATAATTATGTCCTCTAAAAGTGATAGTTCATCCAAAAAAATACTCTTATCTGTCTAAGCTTATCTACTCTTGTCTCAGAAGCCTACGTGTTAGTTTTGGTCCAAAGTGGGCGACGGGCCCGTGCATCCTCAACTTCACTCTCCTCTTCCTCACTTGATGCCTCATCCTCTGAACTCCCGACCTCAAAATCACCGTCAATCTGTCCCTCTTGGTCCTCCTCATCTGACAAATCTATGTCTGAGTCTCCATCAATAATCCTGTTTAGGATTTTCTCTGCCTCAGTCAGTGAGCTGATTTCTATTAAAACAGGTTAAAAAAATAAAAAGCAAATCCTGATGTCCTCTATGGAGGACACACATAAACAGGTTATGTTTTATCCCAACAAATAATTAAACTGCTCTGAAAATCCACCTAACTATTCCTTAGATGTTCATTTACTAGAAGCAATCTGAATATTAAACTCACAAAGCTCATAATTAGAAAATAATATACTTACCTTTCTTCTTTCGATAAAATGTGCTCACAGGGATGGCAGCCATTGTGAAGAATCAGAAAGAAAATTCCAGAAAAGCCCCACCCCCACACATGTCATATCATTGGAAAGCCCAGGATGTCCTCTCTAAGGACCAACAGGATTTAACACAGTGGCATGTATAGTTTCAGAGTTATGAACAAAAAACCTATGTACTCCACAGAGGACAAAAATGCATTGCTGGGTCTCAGGAGGTTATGGT
>NW_015114067.1:39617-62480 GCF_001443285.1 Poecilia latipinna | reverse complement strand
TTTTTTTTTTTTTTGCATATTTCAGTAACTGTCACCATGTTGTTACAGTGTCATAAAAAATTATCAAAAAGTGAAAAGATTGATCTCCTCCATTTTCTTCCAGAGCTTCTATTACTGTCTGAAGAAATCAAAATCAATCAATCAATCAGTCGGGAGGCGGGGCTTATTGCTGTCAATCCACCATGTACTCGCTGCTAAATGTGCTAATGATGGAGAAATTAGTTACTGTTACAGGAACATCATCGGTGGCTAAGCTAAATAGCATTAGCACTCATGACAAGCTGTGCTAGCTGTAGCACAGCAGAGAAAGGGGGAGGGTGACTGACAGCACTAAGACCCGCCTCCTGTCTCTGATTGGTTGTTTCTAGTTAGCACTGGGAGAAGGCAGTTACTGTTATGATGTAGACAACAAACAAATATGTAAAAAATATATATATATTATAATCAATCAATCAATTATAAAAATATAAAAGTGACATACTGCAACTTTAACTGTTTGTTTTGTTGTAAATATTTTGAATCTTTTTAACAAGATTACTGTTTCAACCCTAGACGTCCATGTTTATATAAAAATACACTGTATTTTTGTTTTATCTGTTCTTATTCACATCTTGGCCTTATAAAGTGTTTTTATGTGGCCCTGACTGGTGGTGTTCACAGGTGAAGTTTATGAAGAGCGTTCCTGGAACGGCGCTGGTGGAGATGGCGGATGAGTACGCAGTGGATCGCGCTGTGACCCACCTCAACGGCACCAAGGTGTTCGGGAAGAAACTAAATGTCTGGTGAGAACGAGACCCACTCAGGATCCACTCAGAATTTTAAAATACTCATAATTACAATTTCTACCTCACATAAGGCGTCAAAGGTCAACCATCCATTTCAGCCATTCCACCTAAATAGACTTTTAAAGATTAAAATTTAAGAAAAAAAGAAAAAAATCCTGGTTGCTTTAAACAATGCAATTGATTTATGCAAATATATTCATTATTGACATAATTTACTTTGGAGTAATTTTTCATATAAAAATATATTACTGTCCTGAAAGAACATAATGTTATCACCACATATTATTAAGTATTATTGGTCTAGTTTCTTGTTTAAATATCTTGGTGCACTTGAAATAAAACAAAACTAATTTTCAAGTAACCTTTCAGCAAGATACCGGAGCTTCTTTTAAGTCAATAATTCCTTAATGTTGACGAAAAAGTACTAGATCCATTGGCAGATTATTTCACTTCTAACAAAACGTTTTTACCCTGTTATGAGTGAAGTAATCTGGAACAAGTAGCTTTTCACCAATATTAAGAAACATTTAACTTAAACCAAGCTCCTATGTCTTACTGAAAAGTTACTTGTACTGTGTGTTAGTTTTACACTAAGATGTTTGCACAAGAAACTAGACCAACTACACTTTTTGTTTTCGCAGAGCGATATTATCTCACATTCTTCAGATTTTTCTGATTGTTTATTTCTGTTTTCTTGTGGTTGGTTTTTGGTTTTGACATCCGTCTGTCCCTTCCCAGTGTGTCCAGGCAGCAGGCAGTGATTCCCAGTCAGGTGTTTGAACTGGCCGACGGCAGCAGCAGCTACCAGGACTTCAGTCTGACCAGGAACAATCGCTTCAGCAGCACGCACAGCCACAGAAACATCATCCAGCCGCCCACCGCTGTGCTGCACTTCTACAACGCCCCACCCACCCTCAACCAGCAGCAGCTGCTAAAAGTGAGAACAAGCAGATTAAACGCTGCTTTTATTTGTAAAAAATTTCCTTTATTCTCTAAAAAACCATGATCTCTCCTCTCAGTTCTGTTCTGAACACAACGCTCCTGCCTTCACCAAGTATAAGGTCTTTGATGCCAAACGTGAGTTAAAAGCACTCATGCACTGCAAAAACTCAAAATTTTACCAAGTAATTTTGGTCTAGTTTCTACTACAAATATCTCAGCACACTTGCAATGAGAAAACTCACTTTTCAGCAAGGTGAAGGAGTTTGTTTTAAGTGATGTTCCCTAATATTTATAAAAATGTATTACCTCTACTGGCAGATTATGACGGTGACAGTTAAGGGCAAAAGTAGGTAGAAAAAAAGAATAAATTCCAACCAAAAAACAAGGAATTTTCTGAGCCACACAATTTGAAATTTTTCTTTAAAAAATCTTCCAACATTTTGTGATTAATCTCAGAAATTTCCTAGGAAAATTGTGGAAAATTCTGAGTTCCAAAAGTCAAAAATTTTCAATTTATTTTGAAATTTTTGAAGATTTTTTCTGGCATATTTCTGTGATTAATCTAAACATTTGATTTTTTTCTGGCATATTTCTGACTTTTCAAACTCAGAAATTCCCATGTTTTTTCTAGAACATTTCTGATATTAATCTTAGCTTTTTGGTGTAAATGTACTCTTGCTTTTTTTGTGCCTACAATGGCCCAAATATGCCGTTGTAGTTCATTTCACTTATAATATTGGAAAAATACGTTGCTATAAGTGAAATAATCTGCCAGTTGAACTTGTACATTTTCAACAGTATAAAGAATTATTGACTTAAAACAAGCTCCTTGCTTGTCTTATTTCAAGTACACTAAGATATTTTGCACTAGAAACTGGACAAAAATAATTGGTAATATTTTTGTGTTTTTGCAGTGTACTGATTCTAAAATGCTGTAAATATGTGACAGTCAGACTTTTTTCTCTTGTTTTTACAGCCAGCTCTAAGACTCTCTCTGGTTTGCTGGAGTTTGACTGTAAAACTGCTGCGGTTGAAGCTTTGATCGTGCTCAACCACCACCAGTTTAGAATAGCTGGTAAGTGGCAGAGAGGTCAGAATAAATAAATAAACGTCTTGGTTTTTTTTTTTGTTGTTGTTGTTGACTGTGAGGCGTGTTGTTTAAGACGTCCGTTTCTCTCTGACTTGCAGGCAGCTCCAACCCCTTCACCATTAAACTCTGCTTCTCAACTTCAACGCACCTGTGACCCAGAATATAGATGGTTATCACAAACACACCTGCAGGAGAGATATTTAACTTCTCAACCTGAGAAGGATGAAGAGTTTATTTTATTTTTGAAGTGTTTTATATGATGTCTGCATGATAAAAAAAAAAAAAACCTAGTGATGAAGAGAAGCACTACTTCAGTTTTTGGTTACACCTTGTTTTCACCAGCTGCAGACTTGAATCAGTTTCAAAATGTCAGAAGAAACCATTGAAGGATGTTTGAATATGAACTGAGAGCAAAGAATGCTTGTGATTTATTTTACTACTGAGGGCAGCAGGAAGCAACAAAAATAATCCTCTGGCTAAAAGCTGCAGCTGAAAACTGTTTTAAATACAAGAACTGACAAGTAATGCAAATAACAGCTGAAATCTTTGATTCTGTACAGTAATACACCAACAACATAAGATATGGGCTTTTAGGGCAAACCAGCTTGAGAAAGAAGTGGTCAGTTAACAATCCTGGCTTTAATATTATTGTAACACTGTCATATTTTAAAATAGGTTGGCCCAGCCAACGTTTCTATGATTAAACAGGTTTTGTGTGTAACTTTTTTGTTGTTCCTTTGGTTGTAGATATCTGCTGCATACCTGGGTTACGAAATAAGACGCTAGCAAAAATAAGCAACGCAAAGTAGAACTGTTCCGAAAACGGAATGGTGATTAATATGTATTATTTATTTATATTATTATTGTTTATAAAATTATAAATGTATAAACAATGACCCGTTCGATGTTATCTCGGTTTTTAATTAACTGAGATGAAGACCAAATGTAAAAACTACCGCTGAGCCAAAAATTATTCCACAGAGCCAAAAGTAACGTTCCACGGGCCGTTACCTAGCAACCCTAGCTAAGTTCCAGCGCATTCTAGCTGGTTTTACCGCTGTAAAATGGCTGCTGGGAAAGACAAGTGTTTTGTTGTTGGCTTACCATCCAGAAACTACTTGCTGTATTCTTGTTGGTTGTGCAGAAGGGACTTCTTCTGCTTTTCAAAGATGTATGGTTGTAAAATTGCATCTGTTGGCAGCCATTTCCATGTTCGAATGTAAACGTTGAGTTTGGGGGCGTGGCCAGCAGTAGCTTATTTGGATTTAAAGTGACAAGACGCCCTAAAACAGAACAACTGGGCCGGCTAAAATCTCATCTAAGAATAATTTTGTTCACAATTTGTTCATAAAGCCCACAGATCTGTCCTAACCTCCTCCATTTGTATGTTTCTTCTGGTTTAAAATATTACAGAAGTTTTTGAGGATCCCAGTCAGAATAATTGATTAATGAGAAGTGTATAAATAATTTTGGCATGTTTTTTTTTTTGTTGTTGTTAAAATGTAAATAAAACATATATTGTCTTAGTATCTTTTGAGAGGTGTATTTGTCAATTACAATCAGAAAACAACTGTGATTGAATAGAAAAAAAATAGTTAAACATTTTGGGTTTAACTATATGTGTGGAAAAAGTAAGTGCACCTTTGCTGCTTGCAGCTGCTGATAATCAAATGTTGAAACTGTTGAAATGACCCAGTAAAAACCACAATCCTAACCTGATTGATGTGTTGTGATGGAGCTTAAAAAATGGAAATTACTAAAATATTTTCATAAAATTAAGAATTTTTTTTAAAATAAAATGTTTATTAAGAACTATCAAGTCCAACTCGAGAGAGAGAAAACTAAGTGGCTTCACATCAAAGGTCAAAGTTCTGATGAAAATACAACCTTTCATATGATTCTAGTTACATTAAACGTCAATCATGATACATACGTACAAAAAAAAAGAAAAGAAAAACAAGCATTTTCACAATGATTAGCTTTACATGAAATCCAAACTGGTATTACAAAAGGACTATAAATAATTTCCAAACTAAATGCATCACATAAGGATGATAAAGTGGTTCCCAGTTTCGTTCAGTTAGTGAAAAACAACACTGGAGTAAAAACTGTAATTTAATCAAAAAAATATTTATTCCACAGGCTTTTAGTGAAACTTTAGTGTCTTAAAGGCGGATCTAACTTATGGAAAATAACGGAGTTCTTCTGCTACCGAGTCTGAAAATAATGCTAAAACGTTATATTTTCCTATAAATCGCCTGAAAGTTAAACAAAACAGGTTTCTATCTTGTTTATTGTGATGTTTCCAATTAAATTAAAGGCAGAGTTAAGATGGAACCACAGGAGCCGAAAACCACAAACAAACTGCAAACAAGTAGATACACTTCAAAAACACAAAATCTTACCAAATAATTTTGGTCTAGATTTTACTGCAAATATCTCAAGTCACTTGAAATAAGACAAAGCTTACTTAAAATTAAGTTAATCAAGAAATATGAGCTTGTTTTAAGTAAATAATTTATTAAAATTGAAAAAGAACCAGCTTCTTTGGCAGATTATTTCACTTATAAGATGGGAAAAATGTCGTGTTAAAAGTAAATTAATCTGCCAGTGGAACAAGTACTTTTTCATCAGTATTAAAGAATGATTATCTATGGAGTTAAATTGGGGCCATTTATATATATATATATATATATGTATATATATATATAAATGAAATGGGGGGGAAAAAAAACCTTTGAATCCGAAAAAGAGTTTAACATTTTTTTTTTCAGTTTCATATTTTTGACTTGTGAACAAACTTTATGGCCCCAGTTTAGCTCCATAATTGTCTTAATTTTATTACGGTAGAAATGTTAAACTTTTGAAACTAGGACTATGAACTAGAGTAAAATTACTTGGTAAGAATATATGTTATTGCAGTGTAATAAAGAGTTCAGTAGGATCCTTAACAGAGTAAGTAAAGTATAGAAAATCAACAGACAGACGTTGCAGACACACAAAAAACAGCACTTTAGAGTCCTACCAACATCTTACAGCGTAGCGTGCATTGGTCATCATCACAGTAATACAACAGTATGTACAAACAACTCCCCGCTGAGGTAAGGTCCTGGAAAAAGAAAGTACACCCTCCTTTAGCTCACTGGTTTTATCTGACAAATAACAGGCTCTAAAATTATTTAACTCTAACCTCAGGTGTTATTTTATTAGCATCTACATGGTAAAGTTTTCCATCGTGGCGTTTTGGCCTTAAAGATTTACCAGAGAAAATTAACTGAATATCAGCAAGTTTGGGCAATTTTCTGAAGTTGTTGTTGTTCCTGGACATCAATTTCTGAAAAAATATAAAGGCACAATCAAAACAATAGAAGTAATTAATCACTCTAAAACTAGGATGTTTATTTTAAAAAAGGGGATTTTTTTTCATATTAAAGTTGCCCATCTTTGCAAAAGTGAATTAATCCCAAAATGTCTGCAAAATTTACAATCCAAAGAGCAATTTTCACTCCTAGTCCAGTGAGATAAAAATCATTTAGATCCACAACTGTTACGTGACTTTTTGGGGAAAGAAATATAAATATCTACACTGTGAAAATACAGATTCTAATAAAGTATTTTTAGAATTTTTAATATTGTTTGGGATGAATTAGTACACTTGAAATAAGGCAAAGCTAAATAAAAGTAACTTTTGAGCAAGATATGGGAGCTTGTTTTGAGTAAATAATTCCTTAATATTGACCAAATGAAATAAAAAATACTATTTTCCCTTTGCAGGGAAAATGGCTTCCTGTGAATGAAATAATCTGCCAGGGAAACTAGAACTTTCTCATCAACATTAAGGATTTATATACTTAAAATAATCTTGTTATCCTGCTAAAAAGTTACTTCCAAGTAATTTTTTTCTTACTTCAATTGTACTAAAGCATTTGCAGTGAATGTAAAGACAAAAATACCTGGTATTTTGTAAGAATGAGGTTAGATTCAAGCAAGTTTATAACCCGTTTATCATGTCCTGAAACACGCAGATTAAAAGAGGCTTTACTTTTATTTCACTACGACTTTAATTTTAAGGTCTGAGTGAATAAGTCTGAAAAATCTTAGTGAATTTGACACATTGAGGTTAAATTAGCTGCAAAAGATAATAGCAAGGTTTAGCAATTAGGCTGGTTTTATATTAAAAAAAATAACATTCATGTTAAACTTGGGGCATTGTGACTGAATTAAAGACTTTAGAACAAGTTAACCACACAGTTAATTCATTTATCTATGAGCTGCCAGGGGCAAATATTGGGTTTGGTTTTCTTATCTTTCAGAAAAGATGTTTTTGAGAGCAGGGGAGGAATACTTTCAATTAACACAAGCATCTTTGGTGACGTAAAACTACATTATCATGAAAGTAGGTTTAAATCAGAGGAGGGAAAGGGATAATCTAATAAATAACAGTATATACATATAAGCACTACATATATTTTTCCAGTTGAGTGGGTCAGAGCAAAACGGGTAGAAAAATAATAAGATAGATGAATATTTTTTTGAGAAATCTGAATAATTTGAATTTGAACCAGTTTTGCAGACAGCACCTTGTGCACTTTAAGGCACATGCACTTCAACACAAGGCTGAACCTCAGATACTTTTCATGGATTACAAATCTCTACGTCAGATTTATGACAAAGTTACTTTTCCCAATTCATGTTGCATTCAAGATCTGGGAATAAGAAACCTCTCACCACATTGCAATGTTGAAAAATTATGGAAGAGGATTAGGACCACAAAAAAAGGAAAAATTCTGACTTTGGATCTCAGAAATCCGAATAAAAAGTCAGAATTCTCTATATAATGATATGTTACGGCCATTGTAAATATAAAAATGCCAAAAAATCTCGAAGTCAAAAATTTTACAGAAAGAAAACTGAAATTTTTAGTTTAATTTAGACATTTTCTAGAAAATACTTAACATTTTTTCACTTTTCAAACTCAAAAGTCTTAGACTATTGAAACAAATTTTCCCTCAAAAATGTCCTATATTAATCTCAAAATTTCTTTCTTTTTCTAGCAAATTTTGAACTTTCCAAGCTCAAAAATGTCCTTGTATACTCTAGAATATTTCTAAGATTGATCTCAAAATTTCCTAGTTTGTCTATCAATTTTCAACCTGTCAAGATCAGAAATTTCCTTGTTTTTTTCTATTCAGTTTTTTGCAGAAATGTAATAATTTTGTTTCTCTATCCATAATGGCCTTAATATCCTGTGGTTTACATATTTATACAATTGTAAATATCTCCATATTCACCCTGTTTTCAACGTTTTTGGCTGTAATTTCATTCTATATGAGTAAAGAGACAAATTAATTCACTCAGCCATTCATTAAAGTCTGATGTTTTTTTCTTTTTTTAGTGGTTCTAATCCTCTTACATGAAAAACACCAGATGAACATTTTTGGGATATTCTAGAACACTGATGTGAGACTTTCAGTAATTTTACCAATGTGTTGAAGGGAAATGAACTACTTCCCACTGCTTCTTAGAGAGGTCTGCAGGTAATTAGTGGACGGACGACGACGACGCCGTGTCTGACAGGTGGATGGCCATGCCAGTGGGCTGCTGGGCGGAGCTCTGGCCCGGGCCAGCGGCGTTGCTGCCCAGGCTTACGGGAGTGGGGCGCGGGTTGAGGCGTGGTGGCATGGGGTTGGAGGGCCGGATGAGGGGCGGGGGTTGCTGCAGGGTGGTTCGAGGCTGTAGGAAGCGAGCCTGTTGCTGGAGCGGTGGAGGCTGGCGGTGTAGCGATGGCGTGGCCGGCAGAGAGGGCCTCAGGAGCGGAGGCGGCTGGTGGAGGGAGGAGGAAGCATTGGAGGACACAGGATTTTGAGCTGAAGAAGAAGAGGAGGCAGCAGGCGATGCGCCGGAAGAGGTGACCTGACCCTGCAGAGAGGAAAAGGAAGTTACTTTAAATGATGGCCAACTCTGAGATAATTAGTTTTTCTGGAAGGAAAGAATCTAAAAGAAACAGCTCATAGGTTCTCATTTCCATGAGAAAACACAAAAATTCACTTATGTTTTTATGTTTTGATGCTTCCATTTGGGTCTCTGTTGCTCCTCAAAACAGACCAAGACGTTGTTTTGGCAGTACATCACTTTCCACTGTGGTTACTTAGCAACCCCAGTGAGGCTGAGCCCTGTTGCCTAGCAACCCAAGCAGAGCTCCAGCATGTTTGGTCAGCTGGTTTTACCGCTGTATGCGCTAAATAATGGCTGCTGGAAAAGACACACTGCAAAAACAAAATCTTAAAAATCTCACCAAGTATTTTTGGTCTTGTTTCTAGTGTAAATATATTAGTACACTTCAAATAAGACAAAACTAACCTACTAACTTTTCAGCAAGATGTAAGAGCTTGTTTGAAATCAATAATTTCTTAGTGCTGATAAAAAAAATTACTAGTTCATCTGGTAGATTATTTCACTTATAACATT
This sequence comes from Poecilia latipinna, assembly GCF_001443285.1. Lineage (NCBI taxonomy): Eukaryota > Metazoa > Chordata > Actinopteri > Cyprinodontiformes > Poeciliidae > Poecilia > Poecilia latipinna. Next base: position 53,195 of record NW_015114067.1, on the reverse strand, counting down.
TAAAATGTCTTGTTATTAGAGAAATAATCTGCCATTGGAACAAGTACTTTTTAAAATCAATATTAAGAAATTATTGACTTAAAATAAGCTCCTATATCTTACTGAAAAATTACTTGTAAGTTTTGTCTTATTTCAAGTGTAATAAGATATTTACACTAGAAACAAGACCAAAAATATGTGGTGAGATTTTGTGTTTTCGCACTGCAAGTGTTTTGTTATTGACTTACAATTCAGGAACCACATGCAGCTGATTGTGCAGTAGGCTCCACTTCTGCTTTTTAAAGATGTATGGTTGCATTATTGCAGAAATGTTTGCAGCCATTTTCACATGCTGAGTTGGGGGCGTGGCCAGTAGAAGCTCATCAAGATTTAAAGTGACAAGACGCCCTAAAACGGCTCGTTCTAAAAGAACTGAGCAGATTAAGATTCATCATCCAAGAATGATTTTGTACCAAAAATGTAATAAATATGTTTTGTTTAGCCCATAAATCTATCCCAATTTGTTCAAGGAACCATAATAGGTCACCTTTAAATTTAAAAGTGAAGGTAAAAGTCTCACCTCCTCGTCTTCCTCGTCGGTGCTTTTCCCTGAAGGAGTGGTCGAACTGTTCTTCCCCTCTTCGCCTGAGGTGGCGCTGTCTCCATTTGGAGCCTGCGTTCCTTGCTCCGCCTCCCACTCCTGCAGCACCTCCTCCAGGTTGAACCGCCGGCGATAGTTCACAAAGAAGTTTTTCACCTGACCCACGGTTTTGTTCCCAATGACATCAGCGATGGCCTGAAAGTTTTTGCCGTACTTCCTGACTCCTGCAGAAAAAAACAACGAATTGTTGCTGCGGTCTGCCTTAAAACCATTGGTGTAGAAGAAAAGATGAATTGATGAAATGCTCTAAAAAGACTGTAGGATTGCCTTCACACCACTTTCAGGTAAGGAAAAACAAAAACCCAGAAATTGCTTGTAGAAGTTAGCAGAGATGTCATGTTTGGTGCCAACAAGAAACAAAATCCCAGGATGATGTTTTATTAAAGTTAGTAATATATAAATTTTGCATTTAAGACAAAAAAAACTTATTTTTGCATAACTGTATTCTACTCAGAACTTCTCAATTGTCAGTTTTAACTTCACCCAATTTGAATTATGTAAAATAAAAATTAAAAAAATATATATCTGTCAACTTATTTTTAACTAATTTATAAAAACCAAAACATATCAACTTTACACTGCATTGATGTTTTAGTCTGATTAAATAACTAAAATAACCGTAAGTTGCAGCCCTAGTTAAATACTTATGAATGTTAGCGGTACATATTCCGTTAAAAGATAAAAAAATATTTTTGTGTAAAACTTTCACATCACATCATGTGGCCTATATATGTTCAAATTATTATTATTTTAAGTTAGAGGACACAACCCTAGGGGACGCCGATGCCGATTGCTCTTGAGTGGGAGAAGATGCTGCCCCAGCCTCAAATGCTGCTGTTCAGTCATTTTATGCCATATAAACCTAGCTTTTAGAAGAACAGATCCAAGTTCTTTAAACCCTATAAATCTGAATATTGATCCCAATTTAACCGTTACAAACGCCATTTTTACTTGTATCGAACAGAGAATTTACAGTCATCCCCATTGAAGCAGCTCATGTTTAATCATGTGGTTTATTTATTTATTTAGACATTTTATTAAGTGCTGTAATTAAAGGAGATGAAGCTCACCTTGAACTGCCAGCAGCTGCTCGTCTGTGGTCCATCGGGCGTTCACCTTCTGGTTGGACTACAAAAATAAGAAAATAAATAATAATAATGAATGGACTTAAATGTGATTGTTTCATCTGGAGGTTGGGTATGTGTTTACTACCTCAGTCAGTCTGTACTCTTCAATCCCAGAATCCAACAGCTGTTTCAGTCCACTGTTCATCTGCTTAGCATTCTGGACCTGAAGAGCAAAACAGAAACACAGAAAAGTTACTTTGACTCTTTCTCCATGTTTAACATAGTGCCACTTTATAGCACCATCAAGACACTATGCTAACTTCAGATGTTGTAAAGATGCTATAAACATCAAACATCACTCAAAAATAATTTGACTTTACACTTTAAGGTGTTGAAATTGGGCCTGTCTCTTTAAGAATAAGCCACCACAACTTGGCTCCTCTATTAACCCTTTAACAAAGTTTTACCAGAGTTTCACTTAGAAGTAGCTCGTATAATAAGCTCAGCAGATGCACAGTTGCACCAGGTGTTTGCTAATTGCTGCTGGATAGTCTGAAGGAGCCGAGTTGGAGGGCTGCTCCATAAGGTGTAAACTTGGAAACTGCAGCTCCAAGCTGCATCTCAAAGACTAGGTCCACCCAGGCGTTTTGCACAGCTGAAGGTTGCCAAATACTGATTTTGAAAACATTCTCAGTGGAAACAGTCTTCTTCAGGATGCCATTTACCAAGACAAGTGTGATTTATATCCCTACGATGCTCACCAAAACCACATTTAATCATATTCTTGATTTTACTAATACTTATTGATGTGCTCCTGGAGAAAATAATAACAATAACATTTTCATTAGTACTGTCACAGCCTCATTTTTTTATTCGACATCATTAATTGGAATAATCAAAATTCTTATGATGATAATTTTTCAGGATAAATGATAAACAGTACAATAAATGCCCCTTTAACAGAGGCAGATTGTTAAGAAAATAAGTCGCACACTGAGGCAGCAGTAAAGGTGTCTCAGATACTGATATTTAATTTACCCCACCATGAGAAACCAGTGTAGGTTGGAGAAGAGTGAGTTGCAGCACCCTCTACCTGTCTCTTAAGGGACACCAGCTCCATGTCCAGTTGACGAAGGAGTGTGTTAGCAGCAGAGGCACTACAGGATACAGCCACAACGTCCTCTTGGGTGAGGTACATGCCTTTGGGGGGGCGGCAGCGGGAGCGCTGGTGGTGTCGGTGCTGCAGGGTTTGGTGCTCACGTCGCCCTAACGCCGGCTTAGTGCCCGGCACCACCAACTCGGCCTGGTTCTGGAGGGAAAATGATGCAGAAGATTAGCAAATAAATGGCTTTAAATACTGGGGAAAAGAATACTGAGACAGAGAGAAGTACTTAAGTTGTATCGTACGCAACATATTTTGTGTAACTTACATTGCAAAAACACAAATTTAAGGTGAAGATAAAATGAGTTTTATACACTGAAATCTTTATAAATCCCATTAAAAATATTATGATATGTGTATTGTTAAGTCAAATCAGTAAGTTAAAAAAACGGTGTTTATTTTAATCCATATATGGATTATCAATATAACCAAATAGCATATACACTGAAAAAAACAAAAACAAAACAGGAAGTCCACTCAGAAGGCTAAACACAGTTTATTCATAAATACAGAATCTAAACAAGAACGATGTGCATCAACTTCTAGGCCCGAATCGTTTGGGCTCACCTCTTTCTTGGCGTCTTTATTCGGATCATAGTCGCTGTCAGTCGCCTCAATATGATTGGCCTCCTCCATTTCCTCCTCGCTGCAACAACAAAGACAGAAACGTTTCAAAAGAGAAACCTCTTGAAACGAGAATAAAACAGCTTCTCAAGTCTAACTGATAAGGTTTGTTAAACACAAAAAAAAGAGAAAAAAAATATTAAAATGACCAAAATAAAGTCAAAAAATTACAATAATTCTGTAATGTGAGAATAAAGTTGTAACAATATGAGAATAAAGTAATATTTTGAGAATAAAGTCATTACAAAAAAATGTAAATATTATGACTTTATTCTAATATTTTTGACTATCATCATTCTATAATTTTATTCTCAACATATTATGACTTTACCATTGTACAATTTTATTTTTGTAATTTTTTTATTGTCTTAGATAATAGGGTCACACCAAGACCCTGTTGTCTTAATACACCGCCATGGTCAAACAAAGAAACGACAATTTACTTTTTTTTTTTTTTTTACTTTTAGTCAATTGTTACAAAACTCAAAAATTAAACCCAGTTGAAGGAATTTACTGTTTACAGTCCAGCATCTGTGGATTCACCTCTTCATGAATTTTTCTGAGGAATACAATTCAAAATTATTTGTGGAAAACGTGCATATTTTTTCTCAGAGCTTATGTAAAATATTATAAAGAAAATGGCTGTATAAATTTAAAGATTCCTTTAAATTTGAGCTTCTTTTCTCAGTTTATCTTATCCATTCACCCTGTGCCGAACTTGACATATTTGTTCACGTAAACAAGACAGCAGCACAGTTTTAAATATAAGTGTATTAAAATCTGCAAACATTTTAAAACCCTTATCAGTTGTGTTGTTATAGTTTTGTCATTTGTACAGACATGTTTTAAATATAATTTCTGCAAAAGAGTAATTATTCAAATTATTTCATTAATTTAAAAAAAAGTCAGCAAGAGTTCAACCTCTGCGTTTACCATCTTGCATTTAGTGACATCATGGTTGCTAGGCGACAAGACATTTGGATGTGCCTTGTGGTTTGTATGTAGTTAGCGTGAGCAAATATTTTGGGAATCTAACAGTTGATATCTTTAAATCATTTACAGAGTCTAAAGAATTACATTATCAGGTGTTTGAATAAAGAAATTTAACCATGGATTACAGAAAGAAGTCATAATAGATTTAAATAACTTTAGATTTATCCTCCTGAATCAGCTAATCAAAGAGCTAAGGGGGACTTAAAGCTGTTGACCATATATTTTCACATTTTTTCTTGAAGTCAAACTGATCGGCTCCAGTAATGCGATAGTTGAGTCAGTGAGCAGCACCTGTCGTCCTGGTTGCTCCTGTTAGCCAGTTTGCGGGCCTGCCGGTCCATCAGACTCGTTCTGGAGCGCGTTTTCTTCCACGAATAATAGTACTTGACAAGACTGGAGATGGATTTGTCTGGTAACTGAATGAAACAGAACAGGATTACACATGTAGTGCCAAAACAACCCTTCCTCAAGACAGTTATTTTAACATGGAGGATAAATGTAGTCATCATTTAGATGCCAATCTGTTTTAAATTACAACATTAAAGCAGAATTTAACGCTCCTTTAACGAGAAGTAATTGCTTAGTTTATACACAGCCTTAAGTTCACCAAATGTTTAAATAATCGCCAATCACGATCATTCAGGACTTTTTTTTCCTGACTGGTTCCCCACTTTCCTTGCATCATTTCTGCAACCTATACTTGGATGTTTTCCTGTTAAGAAAACTAATTTTGCTGGACAATAAATTGTTCCAGAAGTTATTGTGATAAATGATAATGTTGTTTTGAGACCATTTTTCAAGTAATATAATGGCTAAAATAGCCTGATAATACAAGAAAATATTCTCAAAAATAAAATAAAAGAACTTTAAATCCTATCTAACATTCAACACTGGAACTGGAAGACATTTTAAATATACTAAATAAATAAATATAACAGAAACAAGAAATAAAATGTGTTGCCCTGCGACAGACTGGCGACCTGTCCAGGATGTACCCCGCCTCTCGCCCGGAACGTTAGCTGGAGATAGGCACCAGCACCCCTCCCGACCCCACTGAGGGACAAGGGTGTTCAGAAAATGGATGGATGGATGGAAGAAATAAAATGGACACTGAAATCTTTGAAAACAAAATTTTTCTTCAAAAAAAGGCTAGTTAAGACCAAAGCACCAAACTGAAGACTTTTATCATCCAGTTTTTGTAAAAACAGGAAGAAAAGAGAAAAACTAAAAATCAGGCAAATGGAAATTATTGATCTCATATTAATTTAATTTTTCTCAACAGACTGGCATTCTTTCTGTAATCACAGGATGTCTTTCGACATTGTTGTTTAAGAAATGATCAGTTAATCGCCCATTTAGCAATTATCGTATAGAAATATTTGCTTAGTACTTCAAGGTACCAACTTCTTTTTGTCCAAGCTTTATACAGTAGTTTATATATATTTACAATAAGTCTGAAGAACATGAAACCTGAAGCACAGATGAAGACTAACACAGCTACGTTGGGGGTTTACCATCTGCTGGATGCGATGGAAGCTCTTCCCATGGAAGCTGAAAGCCTGTTCGAACAGAACCTTGTCCTCGATGGTCCACTCGTCTGGGAAAGGCGTGAAATTGGGCAAATCAGCCAGGGACTTCTCTATGTTGTGTTTGTGCCAGAACAGCATACCGAGAGCCTGAATAAAAATCCACAAACACAGATGCAGTGTGTCAACCAACAGCAGATCCAGCAACCGTTTCCCTACATATTAAATAAATAGAAGTTATACTACTGAAACCTATTGTTAGTATGTTGGCTGACATGTTTGCCAGCCTGGTTAAACCTCCTTCAAGCTTATGCAACATGTTAAATTGGAAATAACCATATCTAGCCATTATCTGTACCCTTTTTCTTGAAATAGAAAACTATTCATCAGCAGTGTTGCGTTCAAAATACTTGCTCGACACAAATAATATAAATACAATTTATTTATTTGTTACCTGCTAAATAACAACAATGAATATGTGAATGAAAACAACAAAATAGTCAGATTCTATTTATGTTCCCATTTCCAGGAACTTTGTAGCTGACAGCCATCTTGGTAGGTATCAGTAACCGTCATGACAGTTGCTACGAAGTTGCTATGGACAACATTAAACAAAGCCACATTCTCTTTCTCATGCTAGCTGATCCCGACAGCAGCAATTTGGTTGATGCATCTTTCTCTTGCACACTGGTCAAAAGTGTCAACATACTTTCTTTTTGTGGTTCAGCTAAGCTTTGCCTACCAAAATGGCGGATCAGTGGCGCGAAACACTTCCGGTTCAGAGTATGTACTCTATTCTTTAAGTAGTGTGGGAAATTAGATGAATCAATGGCAATTTGCAGTTGTTCGGATTAGGTTTCAATTCTATACAAAAGCAAACATTTTCCTTATCTTTGCATGAAGTAACAAACCAAAGTAAGAGATGGAGGTGCAGAGAGACTCACCTGCTCCACATTGTAGCCATGCTTCTCCTTTGCAATAGCAATATATTCATCCACTGTGAAGGGAAAGACTCACTGTTAGTCTGGCCTGGAGGCGCGACCCAGGATCTGGATGAGAGGTGTGTCACTTACATTTGGAGTCGACAATGGAGTGATATGGAGACCATACCAGCATCCCACCGCTGTCTTTTTCTGTGTATTTTATGGAACCTAAATGTGGACAGACAACAAAAAAAAAAAAGAAAAATCTCCTTTACAGCTGCTACATACAGTAGATGTAATATTTAAGGCCTCACTGATTTGATGCTAATGTTTAAGGGGGAAAACAAAAACAAATAAAAAAAAATACTTATATCGCTAAGTTATGCGTATTTAATTCCCTTTCTTGATCAATAAAGTATTTTTTAATTTGAATTTTAAGAACAAAGTAAAATATCTTTGAAATTATCAAAAGTAATAATATCAAAATTATCAAAAAATACTTAATTTATCCCAAAAGGAAATTACATTTCTCCAGTAGCAGTCAAGGTTGCAGCAGATTTGAAGAAGCCTCTGCCTTATGACTTGTTGTATGAGAGTCTCATGACAGTCATGACATGCTAACAGCTCAATATCAAAGCAGCAGAAGCGGTATTCCAGAGTAACACGTCCTGGATGACACCATTAGTTGTTGATGCTAATCCACCTCATTTGCTTTTGCCGCTCCTTTTTAAATCTCTGTCTGCCTGTTAGAAAGAGAGATGCTGGAGTAGGGGATATGAGCCTTGCACATTATGATTCATGGTTTGAACTGAGATGTTAATCAGCTGCTCCAAGTAGTAAAAACAATACCTTGTTGCCATGGTTATGTACCATAGCAACTTATAAAGAAAAATCCTTATAACCACAGAGCATCCAAAGCCAATTGGAATAATTGTCCAAAAGAAGACTTATGTTATTTATATAAACCATTTTCATTTTGAGCTTTAAAATACCAAAATTCCCACGTGACTTTATATTTTTGTCCATCTAATTTTTTAAATACTTAATGATTGTTGTTTTGATCAGTTCATCAGTACTCGAGTAGCTTTTTTGTTAACCAAATACTGTTTTTACTCTTACTTGAGTAATTTCTTGGCTACGTTTGACTTTTACTTGAGTACAATTTTTTGGGTACTCTACCCACCTCAGCATAAGATACCTATGACATGAATGGTGAATATATTGCATTTAATTTTTGACCTAGAACTTTTTTTTCTTCACGTGGATTTCCATTCTACGAAATGGCAACATAATATTGGAAATTATTTTAAAGCAGGGTTATAAACTAATTTCAAAGATGAGAACATTTTCTGTTAAACTGGGAATTAGTAGTAACTGGAATGGCTTTATGAGTGATATTCACTTTGTTTTAAAAAAGAGGCTTACCAAACCCAAATTTGGATAATTTAAGAGCAATTTCATTAAATTCATTGCGTTTCCGGACAAGTAGAGGTAGCCTCGGTCTATGTTTACTCCTGTTTAACTTTATTATATCATAATTAATCAAAACTAACAGAATAAATAGATTGAAAGCAATGCATAAACTCTGCAGTATGCTTCATTTAAAGCAGCTTCGGTCTGTGTTCCCCGTCTGTTGACTGAGGCTACCACTATCCGTCACTCGGCGGACACCAGTAAAAACCTCACCGGGCTCAAATTCGGGAATGTTTGCCTGATAATCCGCTCCAACCCGCATTCCAATGTCTGCAAAAGATGAACAAAAACAGTAATTGCACAAGCCGATGAACAAATATTTTTACCAATCAAACAGTCAGCAGGGTGTTCGAGGCTACCACTCACCATGTTCGTCGTCGCTGCCGCTTTCGTCAGAAAAATGTCCGTTAGACGCGTTGGACGGACTTTTAGTCCCGTTTGACCGACCTTTCCCTAAATACTCGGAGCCTTTGTCCATCATCCCCGGCATTTTTGCGATTAAATTTGATCTTTAACGTTCTGTGTCCCGATAAATACGTCAGCTGGAGCGGGACGGATTCGGCTGCGGGTCCCGTACTCGCCGCTCCTTCGGCCGTGTCGCTGTACCGCTTTATACGTTTCTTTACCCAGTGTTTACAGGCACGTTTTATGCTCTGGATAAAAAAATATGTGCGTGGATTTTTGAATAATTATGTTTTAAAATGAAAATAATTTGCCCTAAGGAAATGTATCTTCGTAAGACCTGTAACGGAGGAGGATCTAACTGCTGCGGCGGAAGCTTTCTACGCACAGTCGAGCTACAGTGTGACTCGTTATGTTGGTTGCTAGCTATCACTAATATATCCCTCCGCCTACACTTCTAACCCACACAAACATTTTTAAACCGTAAATTGCAATGAAAAATAACTTTGACAACAATTAAACACACTTTTATTGACTAACACCAAAAATAAGTAAATTATTTCGAGAAGCCACAGCAAATGTTTCAAATGTGACTGATAGTTGTTACGGTGGGTCATCCCTGTAAAATGTGAAAACTAATTTTTCCTATTTTTTATACTATTCTGAAGTTCAGCAGTAAATTTCTAAATCAGAATATATATATTTTTTAATCTGGTTATAATGGTTCTTCTATATCAAACCAGCAGAGGGAGACACAAAACAAAAAGAACCTCATAGTTTGTCTCTTATATTAATTACACCCTATATATACAAATTTTGCAGTTCTAACTTACCTAAATCAGAAAGGCATAATCTAATTTAACATCAGAAAATGATAAAGAAAACTTCTATAAGTCTTTTAAAACAGTGTAAGTCAGGGGTGTTCAAAGTGTGGCCTGGGGGCCATTTGTGGCCCTTGGACTGATATTTTGTGGGCCCCAATTGCAGTTCAAGAATGACACAGATTTGTTCACTGAATATTTTACTTTTAATCAAGGTGAAATTATTACAGACATAATTTTCCAATAATGTTTTCTTTACAATCTAGCTTGTACTATAAGTAGAACCAGGTCTCTACAGGGACTTTTACTGATCATTTATTAGACTCGGCTAAATAAAGCCAGCATTTTAAAAGTGACTCACATCCAGTTCAACCGAACTAAAAAGAATTTGAAACCTATCAATCAATCAAGTTTATTTATATAGCATATTTCATCAACCAGGCAGTTTGACGTGTATTGACTATTGTATTGGTTCTTTTGTCAGAAATGTTCTTCAGGTGATAGAAGGCTGACTTTGTCAATTGTCTTTATGTGACTCTGAAGGTTCAGGTCCATCACTACACCCAGATTTCACACCTGAAAGTTCAATGATAATAACTTCAGTTTTGTTTCTGTTCAGCTGGAGAAAGTGATGGCACTCTCTCTTGCTCCTACAAAAAAAGTCAGGCATTTTTATTTGCTTGATCTTATTTATTTTTTCTTGGCTCATGACGTTTGACTACGATTTTGCACCATGTGACAAAAGATTTGGACACACCTGGAATCTGGTTTCAGCTGTGAAATCCCCAAGTTTTCAAGTCCATGAGATGGCAGAGTTTTGTCTGCAAGCATCACCAATCCATCCATGAACCATTCTTTGAACCATTCTTTGAACTGTTCTTTGAACCATTCTTTGAACTGTTCTTTGAACTAATTCATGGACCGTCAGTAGTACCAGGCATTGTGGAACTGGCTAAGTCTGTTCCATGATTGGCTTTTTGTCCTCCCATCACTCTCTGTTGCTATCAGAAATGCTGAGTTGACCCTCTTTTTTTCAAAGGCCCCAGCCCTGCGCTCACCCTCCCAACCAGAACAGTTTGCGGCATCCTATTATTCCACATAGTTGTTTTTACATCCTGGCTGAACTTTCCTGTGTGAGAGGATCATATATGTGTGTCTGCAAGGACACCAGGGGCATAACCTAACAAATGTGTGGGGTCAATTGGTAAGGATTTCTCTCTCTTCCGTTCTTTGTGTGTACGTAGGAATAAGGTTGTGTACTGACTTGACAGATGGAAGTGATGGAGATGAAATGTGACTTCTTCTAATCAGCTGGCTGACTCTGGATTTTGTTGAAGTGTATTTTGTTCTGTTTTAGTACTAAGATAAGCAAATTTTAATATTACACAAACATTACTTGAGGTGACACGTAAAAGCAGTTTTCAAATAATATTTTATATTTAGGCCACACCAACTTTGGTGTACGTGGAGAAAGTAATTGCCCTCCATATCTACTGATTGCTTGTGCTTGTCTTTTAGAGCACCATGGGAAACTTTTCTACCTTTTTTATTGGGTAATTGTTTGAGTTCAGCCAAATTGGAAGGTTTTTAAGCATGAATCTCTGTTTTAAGATGACTTTTTGTTGAGGTGGATTTGCTGTTTTGCTACAAATTATTGTCCTATTGTGTTACTTAATGTGCTTCAGGTTAAAGTCACAAATTAATTAATAGTTTTTTCAATCAAAAAGTCATCCTGGTTATCCCATTCACATTAAAATGGTTGAGTGTCGACATTATATTTTTTCTAATTTGCTATCTTTGGTTTATGCCAAATGTAATCTTTCAGAAAGTTAATATTTTTTCAAAGAGTTTGGCACAATCAAGTTCTCCTCACCAATGGTTGCCATTTTTCTCATTTGCATAGAAATGCATTTTTAACACTTAATGACTTTGTTTCTCTTCTGTTTTTGTTAGATTTTTTTCAATCGCGGTCTGATGTGTAGCTTTTGAAATACTTTAGTCTACTTTGTGTTGTCAAAGAGGTTCTACTGAAGTTATTTATTCATCTAAATCTGCCCGGTTGTAGATAGGAAAACTGCACCTGAAAATTGGACCAATCAAACTTAATTAATGTCTGAGTAAGTGGGCCATTATATTTCTACAAAGATCTGGATAGCTTTTTTAGAAACTCTAAAAATGTATTTATAGTGGGAAAGTGCTACTAAAACAACGAAATGAAGAAAATTCAACTGTAAAAGCTTTGAATTATGGATCCGAGACGTTGAGTCGCTGAACTCGATCCTTTTGTTTAGATTGTCAAATAAGAAGGTGAGCTAGAGAAAGGGAATGAAGCAAAGCAAAACTGAATATTCACAAGAAGAAGACAAAATGTAATTTAAAATGGTTTTCTGCAGGAAAACAAATGACCAATTTGTGAGAAGAAGAAGGTTTCAGGGAGATAGTTTGATGAGGTTTACATAGGAGTCAAAGAAAGGGAGGGAGTGAGCGGGGGTAGCAGGTTCAGCAGCACAAACAATGTTACCCTCGCTACATTTAACATCAAGCCCAGCAGGCGACAACAATGGCATCAGCAAGGCCCTTCCATCTCTAAACATTGCCAGATTTCTCTTTGGCTGTTTTCAGTGTGCATTACAATAAAAGGGAGGTTTTTCTGTTTTTTATTGTGCTCAGCAGGTAACAACTCTTGCAAAATACAAAGGTTGCGGCTGCAGCAACTTGGCAACCAGCTGCCAGTAAAGTACAGTGCCTTGAAGAAGCGTTTCCGATTGCTTTTGTATTTGCTTCCTTATCACATTTTAGATAATCAAGTGCATTTTAATGTTATATTCAGATGACCTAACTTAGTACAGAAAGCTCTTTTCAAATAACAATTTCCACTGCAATTTGATCCATTGTTGAAAATTATTACCTCCTACATCCAATAAAAACTCTTGAAATTAGCAGAGACCACAAAGCTTTGGCTAAAGTTACCGGTGAGTTTTTTTACATGGCTTTTCAGAAATTGTGACCCTCAAAACCTTTTGAATTTAGCCACTTTGGCAGACTTTAGAGCATCTAAATCATTTTTAAGTAATTACTTTTGCCACTCCAAACCTTTTGTGCATTTTTTGGGCTTGCTGATGCTTTAGATCATTTTTCTCAGCGCTTGAGATAAAAGTCCAATATTCACTTTCATTCAAGTGTTATTTAATATGTGACTCATGTCCTGTTTTACGCTTATCCTGTGAATTGTTTTTTGTCCAGTTCTATGTATTTAAGTGTTTTTCTTTTATAATTTTGTTTGATGTGGTTGACTGTTCTTTTTGTAATTCAGCTTGAAAAGAGCTTTACAAATACAATTTATTATTATTACCCTTTGCCCAAAACTTTTTTCCTCTTCCTAATGGTTTTAGAAAAATATTCTGCTGGCTCTCAGCTGGATGGTGTGTCATTACATTTTTGCCATAAAACTAAAATTCAGCATATCAGAACAGAACAATGGTGAAATGAGCCTTTATGTTCTGTCTGGTTGTATACTTGTTTTTCCATTTTTGCCCAGTCTCTTTCTGCTGAATCAAAACTGATTTCAGTCGAGGTAAATGAGGCTTCCAGTGCTTGAATGTTGCTACAGATGGATTGAAACCTCCTGGAAGAGTTGCTGAAGTCATTATGGAGTTATTTTGGAAAGGTTCCACTGCAACATTTATCTTCATTTGGCCAGATTGGCTCACATTTTGGTTCCTGAAGTCTTAGAAGTGTCTTTATAGCGTTTCCTAGAGTGATTCTGACTTGTTATCATTTACCCTATGTTGTTCGACAGATTATTGTTTGTACAGGTTTGGTAATAATCCTGTGTGGATGGTGAAACTGGTCTAAAAAATCACAACTCATGATTTTAGAAGTTGGCAGATATGTTTCTACATAGTACCAGATTAGTTTGGAAAGCTTTATTCCTTTCAATAAAACCT
>NW_015114067.1:29684-36544 GCF_001443285.1 Poecilia latipinna | reverse complement strand
TTTAATCTTGCAATGAATTTACTTGTGTGGCCCCTTGCAGATCAGATTAAGCTGTATGCGGCCCCTAAACTAAAATGAGTTTGACACCCCTGCTTTAGATCATTTTTCTCAGCGCTTGAGATAAAAGTCCAATATTCACTTTCATTCAAGTGTTATTTAATATGTGACTCATGTCCTGTTTTACGCTTATCCTGTGAATTGTTTTTTGTCCAGTTCTATGTATTTAAGTGTTTTTCTTTTATAATTTTGTTTGATGTGGTTGACTGTTCTTTTTGTAATTCAGCTTGAAAAGAGCTTTACAAATACAATTTATTATTATTACCCTTTGCCCAAAACTTTTTTCCTCTTCCTAATGGTTTTAGAAAAATATTCTGCTGGCTCTCAGCTGGATGGTGTGTCATTACATTTTTGCCATAAAACTAAAATTCAGCATATCAGAACAGAACAATGGTGAAATGAGCCTTTATGTTCTGTCTGGTTGTATACTTGTTTTTCCATTTTTGCCCAGTCTCTTTCTGCTGAATCAAAACTGATTTCAGTCGAGGTAAATGAGGCTTCCAGTGCTTGAATGTTGCTACAGATGGATTGAAACCTCCTGGAAGAGTTGCTGAAGTCATTATGGAGTTATTTTGGAAAGGTTCCACTGCAACATTTATCTTCATTTGGCCAGATTGGCTCACATTTTGGTTCCTGAAGTCTTAGAAGTGTCTTTATAGCGTTTCCTAGAGTGATTCTGACTTGTTATCATTTACCCTATGTTGTTCGACAGATTATTGTTTGTACAGGTTTGGTAATAATCCTGTGTGGATGGTGAAACTGGTCTAAAAAATCACAACTCATGATTTTAGAAGTTGGCAGATATGTTTCTACATAGTACCAGATTAGTTTGGAAATCTTTATTCCTTGCAATAAAACCTACATTCGAAAATGTTAAATATACACACATATATAACACAGTCACTAATATATTTATTAGCTTATTAAATGTAAACATTGGCAAACATTCCTGGTGTTAAAGAATACATTCTCTCTGCATTTGTGAAGAATCGTCACATATTTAAAAAAAAAAACTAAAGGAAGAGAAAGGCAGATACATAAGAGCATATATTTTTTTAAACTTAATTTCTGATAGACCTCTCAGAAATGTAATTGAATACCTCTATGACAAACAAGCTGTTGCATTTGTGGATGAAACCTATAGAAGTGCCAACAAAATGTTATTAAATGTATTTGGATGATGTTGGGAAATCTGAATGTGCACAAAGTTCAAAATAATTAACTTTTCTTCCTTGCTGGAAGAGCAGCTACCTTTATGTATGAGTGAAAATATGAAAACTATAGTGAATTACTTTGCAGAATACATATAATTGGACATGATTACATTGTTGCTGTATTAAAAAGTTGTCTTATAAATTGTTTGAATGTGGATTTAAGAGGTTAGGTATTAGATATGAGTGATTGCCTGTGACTTCTTGTTCCGGCAGGTTTCCCAAAGGGACTCTACTGAGAAGCTGGCTCACCAAGTCACGGCCCAGATTGCTGCTGCTGATTGCAGGGTTAAAGAGGCCCCAGGTGACCCTCATGAGGAGGAAAAGGATGAAGCGCACAAAAGTAGCAAAGGCCACGTAAGCGGTAAATATGATTTATGTTGCATGATGAAACGCAGAAGTCCATACTAAGAAATATATCCACAAACTAAAAAAAATAAAAAATAAAAAAACTGGCTAAAAAGAGAGAAACATGCCCAACTTTACAATTTCTTGTTTGGACTTCCTTAATTCTTTTCTCTTTATAGATGTGCTTATTTCTGCAGTAAAATCAAATCAAATGTAAATATATATTTTGGATTTCATGATTAATTTGTTGTGCCTTATTTCTGTCAAATTAGCATTGATAGCATTCATGACAGATTACATGGTACCCTCCACACTTATTTACATTAAAAATGTGCACTTTATTGCATTAGCATTATCTTTATTGCATTAGCATTATCTTTATTGCATTAGCATTATCTTTATTGCATTAGCATTATCTAACATTGAAGACATTTTGTGCACATTTTTTGTTCATAGAAGTATTATATCATGTCAACAAATACCTTCTTTTGTTTGTTTGTTTGTTTTGTTTTGTATTTGTTTGTTTTTACTAAATGAGCACTATACTTGAAACAAAAATACCCCAGATTTAATTTATTTCTAGCACCAGAAGATTCAGATTTGATTGGACTCTAGTATAAACGTAAGCAGGCCAGTAAACCACAGACAGGAATGCGCATACAGCTGGATTATTTCAAGGATTTGGAACGTAATTCCAAATTATTCATAGAAATGACTGGAAAATTCACATATTCTCTGATTTTTTTTCACATATGGGCAAAACTAAAATGTTATCAAGAAAAAACAGCTGGGAAACTAGAAAAACTTTAGTGAAATTGTAGTTGACAAGCTGTTGGCTGATGTTTGCAAAGCAGCCAATTCAGGAGCGCCATTTGTTTTCCTCGGAGCTGATTGGCTGAAACCCTAAGGCGGTTGATGCTAGCTTTTCTGGTAGTGCTAAGTCGGTTTCTACGGTGTGTGATAATGCATATTACAGTATGTTTAACGTTTGAAATATTGAAATAGGTCGTTGTAAGTGTTTTTAGAGCAATTATCAAGTGTTCGCTGATTTCAGCTATTATTTGGTGGATGTAGGTTCTTAATCCGGTAAAAACCCGGGAATCCAGTATATTCTGCTCTGAATTCATTTCAGTGGTTTCATTGCGGAACAGCTGCATGCACGTCCACAGTAGCCTCTCCAGAGTTACAGTGGAATAAATTGAAATTTGTTTTGTAACATGACAAATTGTAAAAACGTATCAAGGAAAACATTTTTATGCTATGATACGATTCTGCTCTTGCCCAAAATTCTACCCAAGCATCAAACAGGATGTTTATTTTGTTAACAAATATGCCTTGCTTCCCCCTAAAACTAAACTTTTAGTCTCAATTGTAATGCCTCTTCCTCCTGTGGCTTGCTGTTTGAATTGGTATTTTTGCTTTTTGATAATTTCTACCTGCTGCCATTTTGCTTTCATGCAAACAAAATGGCAGACTTAAGTGTTCACTCTTTTCTTCCAGAACCTGCAGCCGAATGCCCCACTTCTACTGAGTTCTTGACAGTGCGGAGTTGCTTATGGAAATCAAAGGAAAGGACAACCTTTGCGTAGCATAAATGCTCCAAAAAGAACTAAAATGCAAGAAATGCTAAACAAAAGGAAGACAGAGAACGAACTGAAGAGATTGAGATCTCCAGACTAAATCAGAAAGCTTTCTTGACCACCCACTTCTGTTTTGACTCATTGGTCACTGTACAGACTGTGACTTTGTACATCTTTCCTATAGATGTGTTGGTAGATCGCCCCCGCTGCCGTTTTCCTAGTTTAACTCTATCTGGTTTGAGTTCGTAGGCAGCTCAAACTAGTTACTGATTAAACTCTGTATGTTTAACCCACCACTGTCTCACATTATTCAGTCAATGCTTTTCAAATAGCAATTACTTCACTGCATGATAATGCTTTGCATACCAGTCACTACAACTAATACTGCTAATACTACTACCACCAGGCCTGATAACTAGGAGAAAATTAACTTATATTTACCATTTTGCGCTTGAATCTTTCTTCTTTCATATTCTTCCCCTGCTGTCTCTTCCATATTATTATTTTTATTTTTTTAATTTTACTTCACCAGGGTGCAGATAATATCCTTTCTATAGAAGGCTATCTCCAAAATTAATGTTATTTAATTCATTGTTACTAGTACATTTTAAATATTGCCTAGATATAAATAAATATTTTTTTCAATATATTTTAAAGATATCAATTTATTACTTGGAGTGATTAAATTGGTGAATCAAATTATACATATTAAAATCATACATACAAATGTAATTATGTTTTTGTTTCCAGTGATGCAGAACATGTGATGCAAAATCATTTAAGCCTACTACAGACTAATTGCCTTTTCTATAGCAGTGCTGCTTTTTAATTTGAATTTTAATGTATTATTATTATTATTATTATTATTATTATTATTTAGCATAAAGAGAGATTAAAGCGTAACCAAATCAACCTTCCTTTGAGACAGCTTAGCTCCGCCCCTTGACAATTTTTGAAAAATTCTACCAAAGTGGGCGGAGTCAAGATACACAAAGGGGCGTGACTTTGTGCAGGGATGAGTGGAAGGGGTTAAGCAGGGCTATGATCAGAACAAGAGAAAACTCTTTTGCCAACTTAATGATTTTGTAACTATGATGTTATCAACTTGTCGGACCCCTCTAGCCACTTTATTTTCAAAAATGCGACTAATGACAAATGTACTGAGTTTTTTCTCTGCTATTGGACACTTTTGAGACAACAGATGAAATGTCTAACACAGTGGAAAGGAGTCCTATTCCAACCTGTGTTCACATCTGCAAATTAAATACACATGCAAAGCTGAAAAAAGCTAATTGATCAATAATCACACTCTTACAATTCCAATTACTGACCAACCCGGGGCATCTTTCTTACTGAGATTCTTTTATATTTGAATGCAGTACTCTAAAATAGACATCCACCAAACTGTAACATTGTAACGAATAAGAAAAACTGACTGCAGTACCAACTAGTCAACCCAAAGAGGGCAGCTCTGAGACAATTTTAGGTCAAATGTTGCAGAATTAAATAAATTTAGATGAAAATGTAGCAGAAAAGACAGCAATCTATAAAGCTTATGTAAAAAAAAGAAAGAAAAAAAGAATGATTATTTCGAATTGTGTTACTCTTGAAATATGCAGCACTAGATCCATTACAATTTTCACAGTGTTGGGCCTTTTTCATAACATTGTGTTATATGTTTCGATTTGGCCGGATCTTCCTTTAGCTGTTGAGATTCAGCAGAATCTTAATTTTATTTAAATCTGTTCACCTTCAGCTACAGATCCAAACATTTCCCATTGAACCTGTTGTAAAACCTAGTAAATATACAAAACATATTTTTCATGAAACTGCTGTTTTTGTTATTAGAACAAAGAACATGAAGATGAGAAGTCATTTATAATGGACCCAGAATAACTCAGTTTGTCGCCCCCTGTTGGTTGCCATGACTACTAACATTACTAATACAAATACTAATACTACTACTAATACTACTAATGGCGCTTCGGCTACTATTTCTAATCAAAATAATAATGATAAAGAAAAATAATGCCATAGTGTATGTAAAAAAAATCAAAGATGTTAATGGAAATATTATGTGCATTGCATGCACTCAAATGATATTTGATCTTTAAGGGGTTTTTTTGTGTGAAATTATTGCTTTTTTTCTCTCTTTTATTTATTCCTCAAAGGAAATGTCTCACAAGAAAATATAAAGTTTAAATTCATTTAAATTTTGTTTTAACAATTTGTACCTAAACAAAGAATCATTACTCTTATAATTATCAGACAGCATGTCAATAATTGAGGTTAGTAACTTTTTCTGACTTGTTAATTGGGATAGACCATGCATTTTTGATTTGAATAAAGAAATGAGATGCTCACACAGATTGGGATGATGTTTTAAGCTCAGATCGATATGCTTACACTCTTTTATTTCTCTTATGAGGAAGCTACTTTCATCTGGAAGTGGAAATATTAAACAAATTCAATTAAACGCTTTGTGTAATTAAAGGTATTTTAGGCATTTATTCAGACTGGTAAGTAAAATAATCTTATCTGCTGTGACTTCAAGAGGATCTCACTGTCCTGCATTCTCCATGTCATCTTTTGTGCTGCAACTATGACTAACTTGAATAAAAAGTGACAAAAGAATAAATTGCAGGCCAATTTTGCTTCTCTTCTAAAAAAAATATAATAATTCATGTAGTTCTGTTACATTTCTGTTTACAATAAGACTGAAAATAAATGAAAAATTTGGAAATGCATATCAGAAATCTGCAGTTAATGCAAAGGCACTGTGAAGATCTATGAAATGTAAATGTTTACTATGTTTACTCTGTTCTTTTCCTCTTATGCCAAATAAATAGATTTTTTGGAGGTGTGGACATTCTTCATAATTTATGAAACATTTCCACATGCAGAAGTTGCTGTAAAATAAATAATATCAGTTCAAATGACTCCAGATAAACAAAATAGTCTCATGAGACTCAATATTTGGTTCTCCAGTATAAATCCACAGCATCATTTTGAGGATTCACACGTTTCAATGCTAATAAAATAATTACCTTCCCTTTATTTATATAGCACAGATTTTCAGTGTCAAGGCATGTAAAACAATTTGATCCAACTGATTCAGATACTCTTGCAATTTTTACTCACCATTATGCAAAACAGCAATTAAGCAAAGCATACTTAAATGTAGAGCGCCCTCACTTTGGAATAACCCACCACCAGATCTTTTTGGAAAACATTTAAAAAATATGTTGATTTGAAATAGGATGAGATTGACTGCATCTTATAAATATGTGTTGTATTTGACATTTTTATTATTATGACTTTTTTTAATTTTATGCTGTCATAAGACCATGGTCTTATCAGGCCACAGCCCTCACTTGCCCCCTTCTAGGAGCGCCCCTGCATATTCAAGCTCTTTTAATATTAGAACATCTCCAGGGTGCAAACTTGGCATGAACTCCTTGAACAGGATCCAAAATAGAAGTCTGACCTGGACCTGGGAAATGCTTAAAAAAGTAAATTCAGGACTTTAATCAGCAATATGTTATATTTTCTTACAACAGGGACCAAAATGTTTGTTGGGTCTCGGTGGGGGGGGGGGGGGGGGGGTTTTTTTTTTTTTTTTTTTTGGGGTTTTTTAAAATTTTGGGCTCCAAAAAATCAACTT
>NW_015114067.1:24339-26382 GCF_001443285.1 Poecilia latipinna | reverse complement strand
TCATGCGGGAGGGGGGGTGTTGGGGGGGTGGGGGGGGGGGGGGGGGGGGGGGGGGCATTTCTGATTTTTTTTTCTTGTGAGTTTTTTAAACATTTGGAGCTCAGAAATCTACAATTTTTTTGTACAAAAATTCTTAGATTAATCTCAAAATTTGTGAGCTGTTTCCTTGCAAATTTTCAAGTTGCAGCTCAGAAATTTCCAAGTGTTTTATAGAAAACTTCATAGATTAATCTAAAACATTATGAGATTAGTCTCAAAAGTTTTGTTTGTTTCTGGCAAATTCTCAACTTTTGGAGCTCAGAAATTTAAAGGTTTTTCCTAGAAAATATCTGAATTTCATCTCAAAATTTTTCTTGCAATTTGTTTTTTACTTTTGGAGCTCAGAGATCTCCAATTTTTGTAGAAAGAAAATCTTATATTAATTTCGTCTTTTCCAGACTGTGTTTTCTAGAAAATTTCTGAGCTTAATATAAAACCTTACAAGGTTGATCTAGAAATTTCTGGCGGTATTTTCTTTCAATTTTTCATACTTTGGACCTCAAAAAAATTTTCTAGAAAATTGCTGAGATTAGTCTCAAAATTTTTTGACCGAAATTTACTCCTTTTTTATTATTATTTCTGGCCATGGTTAGGCCCCTCTTGTCACTTACTGGTAGGAATCCAAATAAACTGTCACGATCCCAACGCAACGTTTACACTCCCACGTGAAAATCACTGCGCATAGCTGCAAAAGTACTACAACCATACATACATCTTTGAAAATCAGAACCAAAAGTAATGTCGCAAGTGGCTTCTTAATGGTAAGTCAAAAACCAAGCTCTTTTCCAGTAGGTAAAAACAACTGACTGAACATACCAGAGCTCTGCTTGGGTTGCTAGGCGATGGCTGGGCTTGGCCGGGGTTGCTAAGTAACGGTGCAGTGCGTGGAATGTTACTTATCAGAAGGTTTTTGACAGAGGTGTGTAGAGTAGCTAATAATTGTACACAAATAAGACTACTTCAGCATATTTTACTCAAGTAAAGAAGAAAGCAGTCATCCAAGAAATTACTCAAGCCGGAGTAAAAAAAAGTATTTGGTAAAAAGGATACTCAAAAACACCAACTGATCAAAACATCAATCAGCTAATATTCAATAATTACATCATTAAACGGACGAAAAGGTTATGTGGAAATGACGTTAATTTTAAGGACCAAAATGAAAATGTATTTTGTGATACAATTACAAAATTAAATCAGGCAAAATATTTTCTTCCAAATCAATAACTTTCATTATAAAAATGATGAAACATTAACAAAAAATTTAAGGTTTGTGACCGGTTACATTTTAGTTGACTTTATTTCATTCAGTGAAGTTAGTCACTGAATGAAGCATCCAGAAATTTCACTTAAGACTATCAATACTTCATAATACAGTAACTCATGTAAAAGTACAGCATAGTAAGAATACTCTTAAATAAATAACTGTGTAAAAACTCAACTGCTTATATTCCAGACATAAAAGACATGAACTTCTTGCCAAAAACGGCTGGGTAGGTTTTTATTTTAAGCGCTTGAGCTGTTTTTAGAAGTAGTTGTGACCCAAATGGGTGTATAAAAACGTGCAAAATGTGAATTTTGTACAATAGGTCTCCTTTAATGGGAGGCAAAAAGAAAAAAAAAAAGTACACAGAAACAAGATAATAGGGGGCAATGGAAGCACATTTCTGATGAGGCAGCAGCATTAAAGAGCATAGGAACACTTTGGATGCTTAAAAAAAACAGTTATATGGAAAAACCAGGCTGCTGAGTCAGCTGTCGCCTTAAGAGCGCTCCAGCAGACCACCGCCGCTCTTTATGACATAACTGTTGTGGCATTTTCATTGGAATAATGGCACGAAACTCAATATGTGACAAGCCTACAGTTTCTTAAGCTGAATGTATTAGTCAGCAATGTTGAGGGGAAAAAGGAAGAAAACCTGCAAACTGAAATGAGAATATAAACTAGAGGTGTGCCGATCGATCGGTCACCGATCATAATCGGGCCGATTTCCGTGAAAAAGTGCA
>NW_015114067.1:0-20089 GCF_001443285.1 Poecilia latipinna | reverse complement strand
GGTGATCGGTATCGGTGATCGGTATCGCTGATCGGCCCTCATGGGTGATCGGTATCGGCAGGAAAAAACCTAATCGGCACATCTCTAATATAAACTAAATCCTGGTATCACTGTATATTTGAATTATTAACAAATCATCATCACTTATAACCCTAGAATTTTTCTTTCATCACTGCCGATTCAGGCAATTCCTGGCTTCTCAAATACATTAAACAAATTAACTCACAGACACTTGATGTGGTATTAAAGATCTGAAATTGTATTTGGCTTTTATTCCCCATTAAACAAGTGCATACATTTACAGCTTGGAGCATATTTTATTGACTTTTTATTTAGTTTTTTAGTCAAGTGCTCAAATTAGTAATTTTCGAGTACGAAGAGCCGCTCTCTGATAAAAACACAAACAGATGTGATAGTGAATGAAAAGTACATACCAATTCATTTTCAAGCATAAACACAAACTATGAAAAAATTAGGGCTTGGCGATATGGCTTGAGAATAAAATCCGATTTTAATCACTTTTGTTTATAAAAAAAAAGGAATTACAAATATTCTACACATAATTTGATGCTGATGTGTTTAAAAATTAAGTATTTCCTTACTTGTAAAACCAGTAGCAAATAACTTCATAAGATGGTCAAATTTCTTCATTTTAATTTTCTCTCAGTTTTTGTCTAAGAGTTTTGCTAATACTACATATTAATTCAGGAAACAGCGTTTTTTTCTTGTACTATTTCGACTTTATTCTCCTCTTACTACAACTGTACTCTTGTAATATTACAACTTTATTCTGGTAATTAAAAAAAATAAATTTTAGCCTTGCCCGAATATTTTGTAGTAGAGTTAAGCTGAATTTAAAGACCAAATAAAAAGAAGTTGTAAAACATGCTTGTCAAACAAGACGGCGGCCTCAGGCGTGCTGACATAATTCTTAAGTACGGAAACCCAAGGAGCAGATTGGTTAAAAAAAAAATAAAAATCCAGATTTTACAAAAATTAAAGCTGCAGTATGTAGCTTTTATAAAAAGTTTCTTTTTACACTGTTGAAACATTTGTTAAAATTGCCAAGATGTGGTGACAGTTTAGTATGAGACAGATAACCTATGAAAAAAAAAAGTGCTAGCTCGAAACAACCAATCAGAGCCAGGAGGCGTGTCTTAGTGCGGTCAATTAAATGATTGCTCTTTGCTCTGCCAGCAACTAGCAGATCCTGTTGTGAACACTAAGTTAGTTAGCAAACGATAAACGGTTTTCCTGTAATGGTAAGTTGTTTCTCCACTATTAGCACATTGAGTGGCATACATGAGAATGATTGACAGCGCTAAGACCCTGCTCCTGGCTCTGACTGGCTGTTATTGGTGCATTTCTTCAGACAGCAGTAGTAGCTCAAGGAGGAGGTGGAGTAAATCGATCTTTTCACAGATTATCTGCCTCATGTTAACAGTTTTGATACACATGTAAAAAATATATATTTTATAAAAGTTACATATTACAGCATAAAATCGATATATCACCCAACCCTATCCACCTTATTCCTGAGGGGCTTATCGGGGAAACGATTATGGGTGTTACTTCCGGCAGCTAGCGGAAGTAGCAGTATTTCATTGAAATTTCTAGTTTATTTTGCTAGTCTATATTCATGATAGAAGTTACAGCTCTCTTTTCGGTTATAATACAATATTTAGTAAAACTTGTTTAGGGACACACCGTCTGCCATCAGAGAGCTTCTCAGTACAGACGATCGTAATTGTGAGTTTAATTACGGGGAGCGACAGGAACACGATCGTTACGTTTTGTAACGGAATGACCGCGAGTTAGTGCTGCTAGCAGTTCGTTTCTCTGAAGAACTGACAGTAACAAAGAGAAAATCAGAGAAGCTGGTCAGAGATCTGAGCTGCAGGTTTGTGCCAACAGTATAAAACACCAGAACTACACAGTATTAGCTTGGTGTGATGTGAATTTTTTCGTTTGAATTTAAACAATAATAAAGTTCATGATCTGAGTATTTATCATGATTGGGCCAGGAAAATTTATTTATAAGACAAAATCAAAAATCTGGGATTATTTAGTCCATCACAACCAGAACCTTGAGGTTCTCTCTTGCTGAGTGTCGCTGCAAATCAGTGGAGAAATGACTGCAGCTGCTGCTCTCCAGACCGTAATACGGAGAATCTCCCCACTGGACTAGAACCGAACCGAATTACACATTAACTTGTTATAGAAAGCAACTTGACACTGGAAAGTGTCGTAAGATGCCCTTGTGGAAGTCGGGAAACTGTTGTGCTGTTCGTGGCTGTTCTCTAATAATCAGACAAAGTTTAGTTTGTGGCTGCAGCAGGTGTGTTTTGAACGTGCTCTCAAAACAAAAGCAGCAGTTTTCATTGCCTACCGACAGATACGCAAACAAAAATAATTTGGCTAAACTTGAAGAGAGAACCCAAAATGCTTTATGTGTGCTCATTTCATTGTGTGGACAAAAAGCCAAAGGAAGAAAACCTGCATCTGCATCCGAAGCAACTGAGTCAGTGAAGTAGCTACATATGCTAGTGCAACTTGAAGAAATTAGACCATTTCTTCAAGTTGTCATCCCTCCCTGCAGTAGATGTAGGTTGCAGTAAACCAATATTCTCACATTTAAGCTTTGATAGCTGGTGTTCCCACATATTTTATAGCCTAATAGCTCTCACAAAAGCCGGTTAGCGAGTTGCTAACATGTAAACAAATGGCGTTTCCGGTTAGCGGCGGAAGTCACGCCCATAATTCACGCAAAGCATAATGGGGCGTAGGAATAAGGTGGATAGAACAAACTAAAACAGGTTCCTCGCACTGGATGTTGACAAACGGGTCAACTTGTCGACTGACTGAGCTGGACGTCGGGTAAGTTCAAGGATCTCTCTCTTTTTTCACCCTTATATCTGCAGCCAAGATGGTGGTAATCTCGCCCTGCATGAAGGCCCAGGGCACGTTGGAGCCAACCAGTGGGCACCGCTCCCCGCTCGGACAGTACACCTCCCCAGTGGCACCCTGCTGCCTGATGCTGTCGCACGAACAGGGGAAGCAGAACTTATGGGCGGGAACAGATGGGCACTGGACGAAGTGCGTGTCCTCCAGCCGCTCGTGGCACAGAGTGCAGCACAGTGGCGCGCCGCCGGGCGCCGCAGAGGAGTCTGAGAGGCTCTGTAGCGGTGGGGGATCCATGCCGCTGGATCCAGGGGGAGCAGACCCCTCCCTTTGAGGTGGTCTCCTCTGGGAAGAGGAGGAAGGCGACGCGGGGCTGCTGCTATTCAGCCTGGCAGCCGCCGCGGCGTCTTTGAGCGAGCCGGCGCTTCCTGCGTTGTCGGTGGCATGGATGAGCGCCGCCATCGGTGACCGGACACTCTGTGAGGTGGCAGCTTCAGTAGGGTGGGGTGATGCAGCAGCTGAAAAGCTTGGCAGAGAAGATGACAGCCATGGCTGGCCCTCGCTGTTGTTCATCTTGGTGCCGCTGCCCTCACCCTCTGGCTCCGGGGAGGCTTTTCTCTTTGCAGGCCGACTTTGCTTCCCTCGGTCTGGAAAAGAAGATTCAAATGATTAAAGGTGATCTGTTATGCTTCTTTGGACAAGTCAGGATAGCTCTATACAATATACAAAACATATTGATCGTATATGTTTTTGCATAAAATCATTAGAATGAGATTTTAGTCTGCTCAGTTCTGCCTGGTTTGAGCTCCTTTCAGGATGAGCTGTTTTATGGCCTAATGTCACTTTAAATCCAAATAAGCTGCTGCTGGCCACGTCCCCAACTCAACTTTACACTCACAAGTGAAAAAGGCTGTGAATGGCAGAAGTTGAGTCTCCTGCACAACCAACAAGAACACAGCAAATGGTTTCTGGATGGTAAGTCAACATCCAGAACACTTGACTTTTCCAACATACAGCAGTAAAACCAGCTGACCAAACCTGCTGGAGCTCCGCTTGGGTTGCTAGGCGATGGGGTTTCTCTGGCTGGGGTTGCTAGGTAATAGCGTAGTGCACCAAATATGACTTACCAATCTGGAGGTTTTTGAAACGGCTCATTTCCCAGACACCAAAAAACATTAACTTATTGCCAAAGAATAGCTGGGCGTTTTTTCTAAGACTAAGAGCTTGGGCTGTTTTTAGAAGCAGTTGAGACCCAAAGGGAAGCATAAAAACCTGCATCATGACCTGTGAATCATAGGTCACCTTTAATAATCACTACATAGGTAACAGAGTTCATGCAGTTAAGCCAACTCAAATTTAAGACTTTGTAAGATTTTTTATGACCATTATAATTCAAATTTAAGACCCATATCAGAAATGCACAACAGAAATTGATATAATTAATTTTTCAGAGGACAAAAGGAGTTTTTTGTGACTCTTGGCAGCAGTTTTGTGCTTTTCACAGAGCTAGATAGCTGGCTAGTTAGCTAGCTGGGAAGTATTAGCAGGTTGTTCACAGAACGCAGTGAGTGAAGATGTCTGCACAGACTCAAACTTTTGATAGAAAACTCCCGAGACAAAAAGTCTACACAGATTGAATAGTCTTGCTATTTAAATTGCTTAAATTTTAAAAAGACAAGATTAAAAGGAATTTGCAAGTATACTATGTAAAAATGTTTGTTGTGTTAGCATAGTTGCAACATGAAGAAGCTATGACATATTTTGTTTAAGCTCACTTTGTTCACAAACACATGCCAGCAGGCAAAGGCTGAATTTTTTTTTTTAGAAATTATTCTTGATCAATCGATAGTTGAAATAATCGCCAGCTAATTAAGTTATCGATTAATCGTTAACAGACTCAAAACAAAGACGTTTGCTTTAAGAACATATTCGGTGCACTAATTAAGCTAAAACTGTACCAAAAAAAGGATTAAAATGCCTGTAAATACGTTTTATTCCAAACTCCTCGAGCATAAAACCAACTCCTACCTGTTTTTGAAGAAGTGGCGCCAGCCTCGTACGCCATGATCCGCTGCATGGCGGCGTGGTCCTTGGTAAACCGTCCGTCCTGCAGCGCCATCAGGTCCCTCACCGTTTTGCCTTTGCCTCCCCACTCCTTGTGGCTTTCTGACATGTCCGACATGCTGTCCGGCCTCTGTTTGTCCTTCAGCTCCTCGTGGCGCTTCCCGTGATCCACGGGACCCGAAACGACCAGACTCATCTGACCTGGGCGGCCGTTAAGCGGGTGAACAGCGGAAATGCCGCCGTTAACCAAAGGCACCAGACTAGGAGGAACTGAGCTAGTCCTGCGGGAGTTGGAGAGCTCAGGTGGATCGTCGGACTTTGGGTATCCGTTCGGGATGGGGAAGCCGTTCGTCTGCCTGCCCGCCGGGTACTCCACACCTAAACGGGGTGGCCTCTCAGACAGCGGGTATCGGTCTAGAGTTTGCGGCGGACGGGAGCCCGGGTCCGAGGCGTGGTGGGACTTCCCCGGGCCGGTAGAGCGGCCCTCCGGGAAGCCATGCACCCGTTTCAGTTGTCTTGTAGCCTCTATTACAAACTCGATTCGGTCGGCGCCCTCATAATTGACACATCCCCGGCAAACGGCCTCGGTAAAATCCCAGATGATTGCCCAAGGCATGCGGGGTAAATCGCACAAATAGCAGGACTGTCTTCTGGAGGCAGCAACCGCCGCGGAAGACATGTTGTAAAAGCCCCGGAGGCAACGCAGAACTATCCAAAATGTCCGTCTGTTTGCTTCTCGCCGCTGAGAGACACAACTAAGCAGCTGTGAGATTCCGAGACATTAACGAGCAGCAGTGAAATACTCTCTTCGGGGCCATTGTTAAGGTGTCTGCTGCGCCTCCAAAGCGCGGCTCCACGCTTACTACTCCGCTCCAGCTCCGAAGTAGAAACGTGACGTCAGCACGATCCTCCGCTAACACCTTCTTTTCTTCTTCTGTTTACTGGTTTCTTCGACGACACCTCAGGCGCATGCTCAGTGTTGTTATCAATTGGTGCGCCTCATTTTATTCTTAGATGAGCAAATCGAGAAAGGAGGAAACTTTTTCCATCTGTCCAGCCACTTTGGCATGCCACGGAAGCCCCCTTTCAGATCCATCAGTGGGAGCTGCGAACCCATTCACTTTGACCATGACACCGATGAGTTGTTTTGATGTAGAAAGTAAGGGATAACGTCAAAGAATCGACATAATATGATGCATTCCATTGTTGTGAGTGTAAACACTCATAGTTTATATTTCAGTGTTGCACATTTTGTTGATGGAAATTAGTGAGCTGATAAAATCAGATGATTTTGACAAATAATCTCGGGTCTCGTCGTCCATTTCGGAGGAAAGCTCATCTCACTCCGCCTTTTTAGTATTCACTCCCGATTGATCCACCGGTGAACTGTTAAGGAATACACCCATTGTTAAGGAGAACGGTCAGGATCCCCTCCCCCACGCGAAATGGCAACGTACAGAGGGTTTAATTTAAATAAATAAATATTGCATAGCCCTTTAAAATAACCACTAGGTTAACTATTTAGTCTTCAATGTCTTGTATAAAACTTTAATACATATTGATTGTTGAAGTTTGTGTTCCCTCCATTTTATTTATTATAAAATAGAATAGAATATACTATATTGATCCTCAAGGGGAAATTGATTAGATATCAAATTAATTAACAAGTTAGATATTAAATATATTTTACTGTACAATGTGGGATATGTCCCAACTAAACAAGAATAATTCTTTTTCTCAACAACAATGAAGGCATGGTCCATGAATATTTAAATTGGGACAAAAAAAATAGTTTTAATTCTAATTTTGTTCAAATTTATGACTCCAATTTGGACTCTGCTGAAGTTACATATATTTAAATGTATTTTTCTTAATGTTTTTACTATGCTGTACTTTTTTAATTTTCCTTGAGTAAAACATGTTGAAGTTTTGCTATTTTACCCACTTCTGCATGGTGGTGATGTCACAGATGGCAAAGAAAGGAGATAAGAGGAAAAGAAGACTCTTTGTTTCCTCTTACCTTACTTTACTTTAACCTCCCTTCCTTGTCCCAGTTCTCATTGCAGGCCTGCAGGAAAATGTCGGCCAGCTGCCAAGAGGGAGTGGCTGTGGAGTTGCACACAACTTTATTGTGCCAGAAAAATCCACTCAGGCTAGACAGAGGGACTTTTTACAAGTTCACTTTTTGTTTACACACTCTCTAAGATCCTCTCCCAAGTTGAGCTTCATAACTCAACTTCTCTGGCTTATTGCTTGTCAAGAACTCTACTGTCATGGCGGCAGAGAGAGGAAAAGAGAGGAAGGTGTAGATTGCCAAGTATGACTCACTCCAGTCGGCCAGATGTGCCACATCTGCAGCCATGATGACGAGTCTGCGAGTTCTGTGCAGCAGAAAAGTTCAAACACATTACAGAGATGTTTGAGATAGTCTGTGTGATGTTTTTCCAGGAGCAAAGATGCTTCTGAATAAAATAAATTTGAAAAAAAAAAAAAAGATCACTGAGCACCTATTCTTTCAGCTGAGTTTCCTTAAATGGAAAACTTTTTAAATAATTTGAATAATAAACTGAACTCGACTGCATTATTTGATAAGGATCAACAAGAAGGTTTTTTATTATTATTATTTAGCTATGGAAGCTAAATAAAAAGGCATTCACTAAGAAAGTCTCAGTGAGGTGGCTATTGTTAACTGCAAACCCTCAGACATGACCTGGTGGGCTGGTCTGTCAGTAAAACCTCCTTTACGGGAAAGCAGAAGAGGACAGCAATTGATTTTTAGACCGTTGCTGAGGTAGATAAGATCAGGGGATAAGATCGGCTATCAGCTGATTACTGATCTCACAAAATTAAGAAAATCTACACCAATAAATTGATTGACATCACAAATCTGGGACAAACTTCCAGAAAATTCCAAAAACAGAGGAGACACTGAGCTCCTTTAAATCGAGGCTAAAAACCCGCCAGATTAGATTTGCTTTTAAATCATAACAAATTAAACATTGACCAGCATTTTTACAGCACATGATAAAATGTCATGTCTACTACTGATTTTACAATTGATTTTATAACATGATTGTTCATGTTATTTTTATGGGGGTTTTTTTTTACAGTGTAGTAGTCATACAGAAAATTACTGATGTAAGAATAAAACAGCATTTGGTAAACAATCTACTAAAGTACTGAGGAACTGATCAAATGGACCAAAGTGTAAAAATATGTGGAAATTTGGGGTATTTTATGGACCAAAATGAAATAATTCATATAAATAACATAATTACAAATGATCAAAAACAGGCAAAAGAAAAAAAAAATCCAAATCAGTTTTTTCAATATAAAGCATATGTAGCTGACAACAACTACAGGTGAATTTTGGTTAAAACATGTTTGTTCTTTATTCAGCTAAGTTACTCACAGCGGGTAGAGAATCAATTTTACTCAAGTAAGAGATACTTCATAATAAAATCACTCAAGTAAAAGTAAAATATATGGTGCAGTAAAAATACTCTAAAAGGTAAATTTTTTTCAGAAGGTTATTCAAGTAAATGTAATTGAGTAAATGTATTACAGCCCACCTCTGCTGCTGCTGAAATGTGCTACACAAATCAACTTGACTTGACTTTAAATCAGTGAATACCAGGCAGAGTTCTGGTTTCAGGCGGATCCTCATCTACCTAAATGCTCACTCTGTTTTTCCTGTGTCGCTCCCTTTGTGCCTGTGCTTTTGAAGGAAGGAGCGAAAACCAACTCTGCTGTTCCCATTCGCATCCAAAATGGCTGTGATCTGACACCATGTGAAAGAGAGACTTGGCTTCTCTCAGAGGGATCCTGTTGCTGAGGTAGAAAATAAAATAACCTTCATTCAGTCTGAGCACCAGAAAGACGTATCATCGTCGTCAACACGGCAACAGAAGAGGTACAAGTTGAGAAAGTGGGATAATAACATTCATACTTGTGGTATATAAAAACTTTTTTTTTTCATGATCGATTATCAAATCTTTGTCTGTGGTAAAAGAACCCACTGACTTAAAAACAAACATGTTTTAACCAAAAATTCACCAGACACAGAAACACACCTGCAGTTTTTGTTAAAGTCTGTCAATAAAAAAAATCATAAATTAGTTTAACAAGTGGTGAAATTTATATAATCTCCTGGTTGTTTAAAAAATAATCACAATAAATCATGACCTGTAGCAAAATAGACCGGAATTCACTTAAGGAGATGAAAAACGAGCATTATGAAAGAAAGTAAACACACATTGGAGATTGCAAAAGCACTTTAATTTTGGAGTCAGCGGTGTTTGGACATAATGGCGGTTCTTAAATTTAGAGGAAAAAGACAAAAGATTACAGTTTTTTAAATGAACAAAAGCTCTAAGTATTCCACCAAATTAATTACAGAGTGGATCAATGACAAGAATAAATGTGGAAGGATACTTGAAACTAAAAATAAATAAATTTACCACTTGACAATGTTTGACAAATTTCTTGGGAAATAAATAGTTATTCATTTCTGCTTATCCATTTTTTACATGTTTCCACTCATGCTCGAAATGTCAAAAAACAAGAGAAAAATTCATAATCACCTTTATTCACCTTCACAAATAAACCGTATTATATGTTGTCAGAACTACTCCATTATTTGTTTGTAAGAAGATTATGTTTTTTTATTATTTTTTTGCTGGAATGAATGAAAAATGTCTTTTAAAGTTTTTATTTCTTGATTTTGTCACAATTGTATTAAGAGGGACTCATGAGGGAGTATTTGGGGTATCATCATAAAACAAATTTACAGTCTATCTTCATGCTCTTGTACTTAGACACATACAGTTGAAACCAGAAGTGTACATACAGTGACACTACATTAGTAGCTCTACATTGAAGTTATCCAGAGGAACAACTTTTAAATCTAAAACTTATTTAGATTGTACTGGAAACACAGCTTGTCAACATAAGAATAGTTTTGGTGATTCTAGCTGACCTTAAACAAGAGAAGTTTAGTCTGATTTAGTTTCAGACAGTAAGGAGAAAAGAAGTGTATCTTTTTATCTGTTATATTCAATCGTCTGATTGCAACTATACACGTATAAAAGAATAAATTATTACAGAGCAGTGAACCAGTTGTTTATTGCTATCATTTCTATGGGGTACCAAAATCATTTTTTAGACAACTGGTTCAACAATCCTCATGCAAAGACAGCCATGCTTTTATGCTGCATTCAGTTGATATATTTTTGTAATTTTGATGTTCTCAGCCTTGACAGAGGCTATGTGATTGAAACCACCGGGATATTTTCTGTTTATTTAGCTGAAATGGTCAATAGAAAATGCCCCAGAGTCACTGGACTTGAAGTGCGTATGTCTGAGTGACAGCTGGGAGTGATACAAGCCGTTGCTCTGGATGTCCAACGGATTGTCGGAAACCTAGAGTAAAAGACAGAAGGAAAAACTCAGCCTAACTCAAATTTATTTCTACATCACATTTAAAAACAACGCATGTTAATCAGGTCAAAATACAAATTACAAGCAGAAAACTTTTTTTCCCCAACGGCATTCAGCCTACATTAACTCATGATGTTAAGGTTTTATATAATAATAATAATAATAATAATAATAATAATAATAATAATAATAATAATAATAATAATAATAATAATTTTTTAGCACATTTGTTGAAACTGTCACTATGCTGTGATAGTTTAGTATGAGAGAAAAAAATCGATCTACTGATTGGTTGTTTCTAGAACTCACTTGAAACAACCAATCAGAGCCAGGAGGCGGGGCTTAGCTCTGTCAATCTTTCTCTCCGCTACGCCACACCTAGCATAGCCTGGTGTGAACGCTAAAGCTAGTTAGCATGACCACCGATAACGGTGGATTAACGGTTTTAAGTTGTTTCTCCGCCATAAGACCCTCCTCCTGGCTCTGATTGGTTGTTTTTTGTTCATAGTAGCTCAAATGGGAGGTGAAGGAGATCGATCTTTTCACAGATTATCCGTTTCATAGCTATTACATGGTAACAGTTAACAAATATGTAAAGAACATGTTTTTATAAAAGTTACATCCTGCTGCTTTAAGGAGTTTTACTTTACCTCTTCAAACTTCTTAGCTTTGTACTGCTCTGCACCCTTCAGGAAGTTTAGCAGTATTATATCGCAAAGCACTGTGCCCTAGAAAACAACAACAATACAAAAAGTAATAAGAATAAGATTAAGAATATCAATATATATAACAGAAGAAGAAACTGTAAGAAATAAGGATGCACTGATCCAATTTTTTCACTTTTGACATTGATACCGACATCTGAACAATACATTTAAATACACCAATAGCTTCACAAGCTTGGTCAAACGTGTAAAAACAACTTTAATTTGTTCAGTCAGTGAAGTATAACAGTCAATGTAAAAATAAATTATAAACTGAAACTTCCTACAACAATAGTAAAATGTACAAAAAAAAACAGCAACAATTTTTCTTTCAAATGGTTCAGAAAGAGCAAATAGGAATTCTAAATAATGTAAAATAAGCAATGAAGCATAGAATTAGACTAGCTAGATCTGTCTTTGTAATACTGGATTGACACATTTCTAGTAAAACCCAAATTAACCAAGATTTTTGAGGCAACAAAAAAAGTTTTTTTTTTTTTTTTAATTCTGGTAAACCTAGAAAATGATGTAAGATATAAAACTTGGATAATATTAGTTTAAATTATAAGAGTTTAGCTCACCACTCCCACTGATGTGAACGCTGCCACCATATTTATGATTGTTGGAATCATGTTAAACTTTCCAGCCTAAAAACAAAGATTTTTGTCAATATCCAGTTTTCCACTTACTTGTTTTGAACAGACATAAACTATGCAAATAGGAAATTTAAATCTCCAATGTAACTGAAAGGTTCCTGAGTTAATTTGAAATAAATTGCTTTTAAATATTAATATATACTCACATTTCCATTGACAATAACATCAAATCGAATGGCAAAAGCTTTGACCAGAGTGCGGTAGTCTGTCCCATTTTCCATCTTATAGTATTTTGCAAACCTGTACAAACAAATACAAACATACAAATATTTCAATGTATTTACCTATTATACTTAACCTAGATAATAACAAAAACATTACAATAATATGTGTCTAAAGCTGAATATTTTAGTTTTGCTTTGAGAAAAAAAATCTACAAATAGGCAAAAAAAATTTGTAAGTAATTTGGAGTTATAGGCTACAAAAAAATTAATATAATTTAATTCTGATAGTAACTTTTTGCATCAAATGAAAAACAATTAGGTCTAATTTAACTTACATTGTAGACTGAGTATTATGCATTATCTACACTGTACCAAGAAAATTCTGGGTTCAAAAATGTAATTTTTTTGCACCAACGTATGATTGGTCTAAAATATACAACTAAGTTTTCTGGTTGGTAATTATGAAAGAAACTTAAATCACCTGAAATTGTACCCAGGAGAAACGTTGTTCTGCTGTGACATGGCATCAAGTCGAGTGAACGAATACAATGGTTTACATTCATCGTCTGATTTATCCAGATCACACATCCAGCTGATCATTATTCCAATCACTCCACCCTAACAGAGGAGGAATATAAGGATAAACAGAAAACAATGAAAGTGCTTTAAAAATCATCCAGATATGTTTTGGTAAAAGGTTGATATTTTTTAGTGTCTGGAAAACGAGCCATTTACTGGGCTGAAACAGCTCAATTTGAAAGAACTCCGCAGACTAAGATCTCATTATCTAAGAATGATTTTAAGCAAAAAATACAAGGAACATGTTTTTATTGACCCATAAACCTAACCTAACATGTTCAAGGAAGCTTAATAGGTCATATATTAATGTCACAAGATGTGCAGTAAACATCACAAATTTAATTTAACCCCTATTAAAAAAATGCAATTGCTGTTTTTACCGTGTCTGCCAGCTGAGTGAAGTTTTGCTCTGCATTTTTAAGAATGTCCCCCACTTTGAAGATAGGGCAGTAGATGTCCTTTTCTTTGTTAAAGTTACACGTTTTGATGTATTCATTAGTTATTGATGGAAGGAAGTTCCCTCTGCAGAAAAACAGAATTTATGATAAATCATCACCACTACATTTGACTGATGTTATTTATATTCTGGGTGAAATAAATCCGAAAGAGACAACTTGAACTAGCCTGGGACTAACACTGATCAGTTATATTCAGTCATAACTAACATTAATTCATAAGTACTAGTGGTCTACCTTCTCCAGTTATAATTTGATCACCTAGAATGTGAGTTAATATCAGAATCAGACAGAAAGTAGTATAAAAGGTGTTACTTGGTGTAGTTAAAAGTTGGGAAACGGATGCTGTTCTTTATGAAGATTGTGAAGTTCTCCACATCATTCATGGGTTCTCTGAGAAAAGAAAACAAACACATTATAACTTTTCTAAAGCCTCAGAAGTGGAGTTTCAGAAAAAAAAATATTAACAAACAGATTGTCACAACATCAAAATGTCTGATGTAAAGCTTGCAAATAAATGAAGTGTATAAATGATATTGAAATATATAAAAGAAAACATTTCTTCTAATTCTGCACTTATGATAGAACTCTTTATACATTGTAACTTCACTATTTGGTTATTTACAAAGGTTTTCCATCAGTTCCAGGGGTTAAATTGAACAGGCTTGTTTTGAAAAAGTTTATATTTATTTTGATCAGCTTAAAATCTGAAATGCATCTGAAGTTGTTAAAACTGAGCATAATTTTTTCAGCCAAGGCAGAATCTAAAACTTTGATTCTGCTTGAGCAAACAAATAATGTTTGATCAAATTCGTTGTGCCAGGGAAGCCTTGACAGTAGCTGCGTTTCCATTAAAAATGGGTGCAAGTATTCTGCTGATTTAAAAAAAAACACAATTTTGCAATTATTTTTTTTCCATTAAATAAGCAATTGAGTTAAAACCGCATGTGAATAAGTAATTAAAAATCATGGCAGCTACAGAGGTCAACTGTTACGATGAGATATATTCATAATTTAGCACTAGAGCTCATCACTTGTTAGCCAATGAGACCAGTTTTACAGAAGAGCTATGTATTCAAAATGTTGGAATGACGCGAAATTTTTTATGAACTGCAATGCTGAGAGCTCTGATGGAGCCAGAAAAAAACAAAAACCACTTCCTGTCGTCTTCGTTTTTGTTGTTTTCTCCAGTAGTAACATCCAGTGATCATTTGACTGGTGTGATGCAAATACAGTGTTTCCGTTGCAGTTTTGTGAAATGCATCTGTTTCTATACAGCTGAAAAACCACCACATCCTGGCCCAGAAACTTTTTATTAAAAATGTGAGCTTTTTCAAATTTGCCATGTTTCCATACAGAAAATTTATTTTCATAATTTCAATTTGCATAAATTCATGGTTAATTCAAACACATTTAGGGTTACAGTAATCAATGCAACTAAAGATAAATGCATCGATGAGTTTTTTTAGATTTTGTTGGGACTTTAGTGTTTAAAAGGCAGAAATGTTTTTCAGGAAGACAGACTTTGTAACTGTCTTTATGTGTCTTTGAAGGTTCAGGTCAGAGTTCATCACTACACCCAGATTTCAGGCCTGACCTCTAATGTCCAGCTGTAACAGCTGAAGTTTTGTGTTGACTCTAAATCGTTCCTCTAAAATAACTTCTTTTGGTTGTGAGTAACTCACATTGCAATGTAGAGCTGCACATCATCTGCATAGTTGATGATACCTGGATGTTTTTCACCAGCAATAATAATGTACCAGAGTGGTTCCTCAAATTGAATACACACATCAATAAATCACTGTGTATATGTAAATATATGACATGCAAAGTGTCGTCTCACGTCTTTATGGTGTCGATCTCTGCAGGACACCATCCTTTAATCTCACACATTGAGATGTTGGTCTTGAAAGGGACGCAGTTTCCTGTGAAGATTCCTAAGCAGGAGTACAAAGAAATGTTAAAGGAACTCCAAAACAAATACTATCGTAATTGTATTTTAAATTTCATATCATAAAAAAATAATAATTTAACATGTTACCATATCCTCCTGGTCTGTGACGATATTTTGTGCAGTCACTGTCTTTGGTACAGTTGTATTTCTCAGTCTGAATAACATGGAAAGATTTAAAAACGCAATTATTTGTGTGTTTTTATGATATAACGTTTTGTTGCTTAAATGTGTTGTACAAATAAAGTTGATTGACTGATTGATTAATTGAATGATTAAATAATGTAGGATAAGTATTTTACACTATTAATAGATCAGATTAAATGATTATGTTCAGAAAGAACAGCTAACCCAGTACAACACACAGATTGACTCTATTTAATAACCAACTGGCAACTTCTGAAGGCAATTAGTTGCACTCAGAGAAAAGGCAGGCTGAATACTTTTGCACAACACACTTTTCCGGTTTTTACTTGCAAAAATATTTTTGAATCATGTATAATTTTCTTTCTTCTTCACAATTTCATACTCTCCCCATGACAATAGGGAGAGTAGCACTGTTTCTAGTGCTAACTAGAAACAGCCAATCAGAGACAGGAGGCGGGTCTTAGTGCTGTCAATCACCTGCATCTAGCAGAAACTTTCTCTAATGCTCAGTCTAGTTAGCATGGCCACCAATGACGGCGGATAAACTGTAAGTTGTTTATCCGCTCAATGCCATTAGGACATTGAGCAACACATTCATGAGGTTGATTGACAGCAATATGGCCCGCCTCCTGGCTCTGATTGGTTATTTTTGGTCCCGAGTGGCGCATTTCTTGGGATAGTAACTCAGAGAGGAAGTGAAGGAGATAGATCTTTTCACAGGTCTGTCTCGACATGGTGATAATTTCAACAAATATGTAAAAAACATATTTTTAAAAAATGTTACAAACTTCAACTTTAAGTATTTTCTTCAACTGATGATTTGCCAGATGTTTATAAGCTGTTTCCCTCTTTCCAAATGTCTAATTGTGTTGTCTTGTTTTAATAAATCTTATGTATAGCTTGTATTTTGGTCAGATAATGAATTCCCATGTTTGGACACTGGATCCTGTCATTAACATAAAAGTTAATTAAGAGGTGAATTTAATATCAGCTGACCTCAGGACAGTATCCTTGCACTTGGTTCTCTGTTGTAATCATTTTGGTGATGATGCAAAAGACAGAACCTCCCTGTAGAAAAACCACATGGATTTTGCAGCTCAACCTTTTAATGAATCTTGCTATTAATTACTGAAATGTACCGATAAATACCTGCGTAGGAGTGACGTAGTCTGCAACGTCCATGACTCTGTTGTTGTAGTTTCCAAAGCCTTTGACCTTTGTCATGACTGACGACTCTATAGCTGTGTCTCTCACCTGGTAGGCCTTTTCCCAGATAAACACCCAACTGAAAACACAAGCAGGGAAAATGTGACAAATAAACATTTTGACATCAGATTTAATTGAAATAAATATCAGGCGAAGTGGCTTTTGGAGCCCATTAGCAGGTTGGAAACTGACCGCCCTTAAAATCTCCAGAGCTGGGTAAAAACTATAGTTACATTTCCTCAATTATATTTACTTGAGAAACTTTTTGAAGAAACGTACTTTAGGAGTATTTTTGCTGTACTTTTTACTTTTACTTGAGTAATGTTATTATGAAGGATTTCTATTCTTACTTGTGTAAAATTTCTGGATTTTCTACCCACTGAATGACAAACAAACATGTTTTAACCTGATTTATTTATTTATTTATTTTTGTTACTTACATTAATTATTAATAGTTTTGGCGTTAAAATACCAACATTTCCACTTAGCTTTATATTTAGGTTGGTCTGATGATGTCATTTTTAAATATTAAATGATTGATAATTTGATCAGCTACTCAGTAGACTTTTTACCAAATACTCTTTACTCTAACTGGAGTAATTTCTTAGATTGCTACTTTTTACTTTTACTTGAGTACAATTTTTGGGTAGTTTACTCTTGAAATCATACTGTTAGATGCAGGGACTCTCCTAGCCTTTTCAGTGCCCTGGGTAAACAACATTTAACACCCCCCTCCTACCTGCTTTTAGTTCAAGCACACTGAAAATGTGTTTTTTATTTCTTACGATGCAGCACGTGTTTATGTCGTGTTTAACTGAAGCATAAAGGCGGCGTGGCTCTTTTGACATTGTTAAAAGTTAAAGAAAACATATATAGTCATTATAACATTGGTAAATATCGGCTTTTGGTCCAAATTTTTGTATCCCTATTTCATAGACTGGAAGATTATTGCTAAGCATCATTGCTTTAGAGTGATCACTTTATTACTCTGCACTGGTGCACAAGAAAAAAAAAAAGAAATCTGTTATTTTACTCATTTATTTATTTACATTTTATTCAAAAATCATCTTATTTTGTTGGCACCAAGAATGTGACAATGAGATTATTTTTATTTAGGACAATAATAGAAAAAAGAGGAGTTGAAAAACACATTCTGTGGGTAAGGATTAAATTACTTGCTTGGAATCAGATCCAGCTAATGGGTGAATGAGGCTCTTCCTGTAAGACTAATCAGCCACGGCAGACTGATAATAGTTGTGTAGTTAACTAGTGGACCTATGATGACTTAAACAGATTAAATTCAGTCTATAAGGTCAACGTTTACTAATCAATGGATGAGTTTCTTTAAATCTTGCTGGGACATTTTTTCTTTAATCCCAGAAATATTCATTAGGTGATAAAAGACTGTCTTTGTAATTGTCTTTATATGTTTCTAAATGTCCAGGTCTGCATGTGTTTCAGTAAAAAGGTCTTTGTGCTTTGTGATTTTTTTTTTTTCAACATTAGTGGTATATCAAAACAGTTTTGAGCACAAATGTAATGGAAACGCAGCTACAGCAATGTAGAGCTGTGTATCATCTGCATCACTACGGTAATCAATCTTATTACTTATTATAGGACAATTTATTTGTCTCACATGGGAAAAAATAGTTTTCGAAGAGAGGATAAAACTCCACAACAACAAAAACAAAACATCCAGTCAAACAAAGTCAAATACATAAAACTAGCATAAATAATTAAATAAATATGAATCAACTATTCTGACACTGGTGCTTAATGTTAATGTGCGAAAGAAAACATAGATTTCAGATGAAGCTGTATCTGAGATAGTGGGAGCATATTAAATAAGAAGGACCCCAGGATTGAACCCTGGAGCATCCCAGATGTGTTTTCTGTCAGCTTCAATGTTAAATTATCCCACACACCTAAATATGTAAAACAAAATGCTACAGAGAAAGCTGAAATAGTTAGAGTCAATGCTGTTTGACACAGTGTTAGCTTTAATAGCAGCCAATCCAGTTGCCCCGTTTGTTTTCCTTAGCACTGATTGGCTGTAACCCCAAAAGTGGAACACTGTAGAAACTAGCTGTCGTGCCAAGATGGTTTCCACTATAGAGAATTAATACATATTCAGATATACTTGGTGTTTAAACTATTAAAATAGGCAGCTATATGTGTTTATAGAGAAGTTCTCAAGTATTCACAGATTTTAGCTGCTGGCATATGGATCATAAAGCCACAGAGTGACTGTAGCTCAGTGAATATAGTAGTTTCCTTGCAATCTGAACGTTGTGGATTTGATTATACATGATGACTTCCCATTAGACAAGGCAGTTTGACTAGAAAAGCACAACAGAAATTGTCTCCATTTAGCACTTAGTCTATTAATCATTAGTGAGAACTGGAGTATCTCCGCATTGATGCAGAACTGAGTCAGTTCATTCCTAAATGACCAATTAATTCAGTTCAGGAAATGTCTGTAAACCTGAACAGGTCTTATTTCTCTTAAAACATGGGAAAAATGTCTTGTTAGTGAAATAATCTGTCAATGGAACAAATATTTTTTTAATCAATATTAAGAAATTATTAACTTGAAAATGTATCTGTCTTAAAAGTTACTCTTAAGTTATTTTTGTCTTATTTCAAGTGTTTTAAGATATTTGCACTATAACTAAACCAAAAATACTTGGTAAGATTTGATGTATTTGCAGTGTGAACACCTGAAATTTGCTTTCTTTTTAAAACTTTTAACAACGTTGAAACACAATGAAGACAGCGTTCTGAAAAGCATATTCTATTTATTTTAATGTCAGTTTCTCTGAAGCCGTGTTAAAGTGAGCGGTTAGGCAAAGCACTTAAAACACTGCTAATGCATTTGTATTGACAGAAATTTTAGAGCGAGGAACTGACCCTGCTATAAGCTTTAAAATCTTAAGTGTAGCTACCCATCATTTAATAAAAAGATATTGAAGTATCTGTCTATGAGTAATTATGTTGAAGAGTCACTTTAAACCAGATAAGCTAAAATCTGCAGACATTTAAATGGCTTTATAGTGAAACATTAACATTTCAGTGAGTTAATTTTTACAATTATTTAAAATTAACTGTTTTTGCAACAAATCCTTTAATTATTCAGGCTTTGCAGTGATGAATGAAATGATTTACACTTACCCAATAAAGTAAGAAATGATGATAAGTTGAACAATCCGGTTGATGATGCCGATAGTCCAGCTTTTCACAACCACCGACTTTGTCGTTTCATAAGTGAAGAAGTTCTTCATACACGACCACATCTTGGCAGTGTGTGGATGGAAAACACAAAAATACAACAAAAACCTGTCAAAAATAACCTAAGTGATTTTTTACAGTGTACAGATTTGTATCGGACAGTCTCAAAGGTAATTCTAAGATTAAAGTGAACACAAAAAAGTCAAAAATAAAATAAAACGAAGCTCTTGTAAGAAAAAAAAGACTCGTAATTAAGCTGTTAATTGGTCTAAATCTCCTCTATCTCATTGACTTCTGTCTCTGTTCTCTTCCTGTTTCTGCAGACGTCAAACATCTCGATGACAAAGAGAATAAATGAGGATCCTTCTGATTCGGTGTTTGTCTTTTATGTGAGCCGTGATCCAGCCAGGCTTTCCTCCTTCTGGCAGTTAACTTGACAGTTCTCCTATAAGGCCAATAATAAGACGCCTCCTCTCTCTGCTGAGTGCGCTGTGGTCGCACACATTCAAATCTATCTGCAGCCTTCAGTCAAAATCATCCAGCAAAATTTTAATCAACATCCCCTCCTCTCATGAGGCTCAAATTTTAGATTCAA
>NW_015114066.1:283302-313355 GCF_001443285.1 Poecilia latipinna | reverse complement strand
AAAACACAACATTAGATGTCAGAGGGAAACCTGATTGGCTTTCGAACCAGACGTTGTTCTGGTTTTAATCTTTAGTCTTTTGAGTTTTCAAACCCTGAGTTTCATGAAACATGAGATTTGGAAATGTTGGCAGGGCTTTGGAGATCTCAAAGAAAATATACACATGGAGACTGCTACGCTAGTAATGCTAACTATGTTATGCTACAGTTGATGTAAGACGCTAATAGCTTGGTAGTTTAAATCTTCAGCTCCATAGATACAGTCTTTGTTTGAAAATAAAATTAGAGTCCTGCTTTACAGCGGATGTCACTTCTGCTCTTATTATAATTTATGACTGTTTGCA
This sequence comes from Poecilia latipinna, assembly GCF_001443285.1. Taxonomy (NCBI): domain Eukaryota; kingdom Metazoa; phylum Chordata; class Actinopteri; order Cyprinodontiformes; family Poeciliidae; genus Poecilia; species Poecilia latipinna. The sequence goes on along the minus strand of NW_015114066.1, from coordinate 313,012 downwards.
ACAGAAAGTTTTTAAATTTTTGGTTTATGGCTCTTAAAGAGCTAAACTTGCTGTTGTTTTCACAGTATTCTGTTTTATTTATTTCCTTTTTACAGCTTGTTGTTCAGGTGCTCGTCATTCAGCTAGAAGCTTTGACAGCGTTGTGTCTCATACAGATTTTCCACAAAACATAGGAAACTTTATAAAACCACATTTAAAGGAGGTTTAATGATAAAAACAAAACATCTTTAACATGATTAATGCTCAAGTACATCTGTTGTGATTTCATTTAAGTGGATCAATTAAATTGTACAGATCTGCATTATCAGTTTCTGTCCAGTTTACAGTGCCTTTAAGGATCAACTCATTAAAATTTGAAAAACAATAAAACACAGAATCAAAGTACCGAAAAAGAAAATATCTTCATTAATTTCACAGCATGACACACTTTTAGGAAGAACGCTGCAGATATCCCAGAATCCCACAGGAAGGTCTGACCTACTGTAGTTACACATTCTATCAGTATTTAACTTGTATTTAAAGCTTCTGTATGTAACTTCTATTTACACATTCCCTAAAACTATCACCATGGTGATGGTTTGTTATGATACAGTTAATCTGTGAAAAGATGGATCTCCTCCAGCTCTTCCCTGAAATACTGCCATCTGAAGAAATGCTCCCAAACAAAAACAACCAATCAGAGCCAGGAGGAGGGGCTTAGTGCTGTCAATCAACCTTGTGTACTCGCTGTACTGGAAAACAGTTTATCCGCTGTAATCGGTTGCTATGCTAATTAACCTAGCATTCATGACAAGCTACGCTATCAGGAAGTAGCTGTATCGTAAATCCAGATCAGAACCGGGATGATCAGGCCAATGCGAGGGTGATTGACAGCGCTAAGACCCGCCTCCTGGTTCTGATTGGTTGTTTCTAGGTAGCTCTGCGAGGAGCTGGGTCTTTTTTCACAGATTATCTATCTCGTATTATACAGCCACAACATAGTGACAGTTTGAACAAATATTTAAAAATATATATATTTTAATTAAAGTTACATAACTTTATATGATTTCAGTTATTTTTTATTTTAATTAAAAAGTAAACATATGTTAACATTATATTTGTTTCTGTATGTGGATACGTTTTCTTTATTTCATCTTCAAACGTCATAGACTCCTGTGACCACCTTACATTTACTGTTTACTGTTTACCTACATTAAAAAAAAGAACACTGTGTTTTCAGAATAAAACGTCTCATTCCTTCAGTTTCCAGTGATCGGCAATTTATTTATTTTTTCTTTTCTTTTTCTTTTTTTTGCCGTGGCCGTTCATGTGCCTCCAAACCTGTCCTTCGGTTCTCCCTCCTCTTCCCGCTGCAGGTCGCCCAGTGGACACATTCACCGAGTCACATGACATTTGTCAGCCTGGAACCGCCTTTCGGAAGGCTGTCACACAATATGCGCCCTCTCCTTCCTTTGCTGTCATGGTGAGAGTGTGCGGCGCTGAGACAGTGCCCTGACCGCGCAGCGCCGCGCTGTGAATTTTTATATGCCACCGCCCGGAGGTTAGAAACTCTCATTATGCCGTGTTAGATTTATTAAAATAGATTATGGAAATGTTAATTAAGTCATTAATTACATTATTTAAGCGGCATTGACAGATAAGGAGTGTGTGCGTGCGTGTGTGTGTGTGTGTGCGGGTCGGGTGGCGTCGAGCTCCCTGGGTGGTTTAAAAGGATGTGATTGGTGACAAGGGACACTGTGGAGACGGCGTCTAAGCACAAGCGCTGACATGATACAAAGTGGCCTACACTGCTCTCTCACCTCACGCTACTGTCTCCAGCAGTTTGGAGAGCTGCCTGAGGACGGGTCGCCCTTCTCTAGATGTGTAAGAGCTAAAAAAAAAAGGGGGGCCTTTTCCAAGTGGCAAGTGCACATCCTTGTGAGTTGGAGCCGACTCGGAGCGGAAACGCTCCGAAGGAGAGGCTTCTGCTCGGGACTATATTTCCAGCTGTTCCAGAGGAAAACACAGCAGCGCAATTGGAAGATGAATCACCCCCTCATTCTCCCCCCCGACCCCGCCGAGTTGATACTGTGGACTCTCTTATCTGTTGACAGTTTAGTTACCAACAAAGCGCGAGAAATGTGTTTTCCAATTCTGGGAGAATTGAGCTTTTCTTTGTGCCATCAAACCTATATTAAGGGAGGGAAAATTGCTCTGATCACGCTTGATAAGAACAAATGATAGATGTTGTAAACAAGCAGAATGCTTCAATTCTGATGTAGGCCATTGATTTGCCTCTGCAGCCAATTACTATGTGGGCCGAGGTTATCCATTCTCTCAATCTACCGGGGGAGCTTTTTTTTTTTCTCTCTCTCTGCCTTCGTCCGCTGTGCTTTTTAGCTCCTAAAAATGTTAAATTAAAACATATTAACTCTCATAGTTCAAATAGTCCGGTTGGAAATAATGAGTCCTGATTTGGCCGGCCTTCCATCAGGGTGCCAGGCAGCACTGAAAGGTGTATGTCTTGATATTAAGTGGCTGCTGATTGCAGGAAATGATACAAAGTGTTGCTGCTCGACCACCTCGGAGTCAAGCTATCACGATTAGCCCTTCCATCAGTCACATGGACCTAATGATAATGAACTGATTGCTGAGATAGTTAGTATGCAGCAGCATGAATGGCACAGAGCTCTTTCATCACGACTGAAGACGGATTTTCTCCGTTGCGGATACTGTGACCGTGGAAGCGACCACGCAATCATTTTCCTCACCCTTTATTGGTTTGTTATATGAGAGACAGTCTGACTATTTTTCCACTGTTCCAAACAAGTTCTGTTGGTATTAAGTGGACATTCATCTGTTTTCACTGGTTGGTGCTGGTGCCCAACACCAGATCAGGCTTAAAACATCCAACTGATCCGATCCGACTAATTAACTTTAACGATGGTTTGAAGTGAACCATACATGCTTTAATTGTGATTTTACTGCTTTAGTTTTTAGGCCATAAGTTAAGTAAGCAGTGTAGGATAGAACGTCATATAAGCGTTTCATATCAGTCAATACTGATAATTATTGATTCGTTTTTTGGTTTTAAACAAATGAAATACTTCCAAACCAATCTCAATCTCAAGCTGCAAAGCAAGTGAAGAAAAGATCATTGTGTACAATGGCATTGATTTACTTTACAGAAACTTTGCATGAAATGGCCACAGTTTCCTTTAATATTTGTTTTAGACGCGGTTAACTTGAACTGAATGGCACATCGTACAAGTTAAAGCAGAATGAATTCAGCAGGAGTCCCCTAAACACTCTAAAGACCCTTCAATAAGAGGGAATACTCTTATTAATAAGATTAGGATTATGTTGTTCCACTAATAAAGTTATTTGATCTCATTTTGAATGTAACTAATTAGACAGAAATACATTGCCTTGCTGGGGCTTAGAGAATGTAAACCACATTCTGGGGAGGAACGGGGGAAATGGAAAGCAGCAGAATAGAAGGAAGATGCGCCTGTGTGGACAGGATTTTTTAAAAATTCTCTTTCAAATGCAGATTTTTACAAGAAGCTTTTGTGTCTTTGTTTCACTTTCTGTGTATTCATACCTTTATCCCTCCTGCGGTCTTAGAGGAGGAGGCAAATGTCCAGTTGGACTGCCCTGTCAACTATGCATTGTTTATCATTTATCGTGAAAAACTTCTTATCCAGATAAGAATTTTGCTTTATAGTTCTCATGATAAACTTCAGTTATTGACAGTAAATAAAAAATAAAACTGACAATATGACCAGAAATGTTACTTTTTACTCTTTTCTTTTCTTTTGGTTTGCTCCATAAGAGCATCAATAAATGTAAGTAAACTCAAAAATACACGTAAATGCAGTTACTGCGTGCAGTTTAATGACAGATTTCGCTTTTTTAAGTAAGAGGCTCCAGAAAAAACCTGTTTCGTTTTCCAAGAAAACGGAACAAGTTTCTCAGTATGTGTGTTTGTGGCTCTATGATGTTCACACAGCAATAGAGTTGCCTACAGAAAAACGTGACAAACGTTTTTTTTAAACAATATATCACAAAGTATCACTATAAAGTTCTCCAAAGCTTTATCTCTGACCTGTCTGCTGTGTTTCATGGTCTTCATCATTCTACTTGTTCATTAATGTTCTTGGACAAACCTCTAAAGTCCTCAAAGAACTGAGATCACATCAAACACAGGTGGAGTCTCTTTACTAATTAGGTGACGTAAAAATTTACACCACATTTCTGATTTTCCAAGACCTTCAAAATGTCACATTTTATTGTCTTTCCAATTGAAAATACTTTGAAAGTTGTGGCCGTTAAAGTGGGACATGTGGAAACGTTGATGACTTGTGTGTGGTGTTTTCCCAGGTGTCTGTCGAGTTACCTCAGCGGTCGGTACCAGCGGGCGGAGAGGAGCTCCTTCACAGTTCAGCCAAGAAGCAGACGGGGGGAATGCTGGGAAAAATCTGACGCATCAGCTGCGGCAGGTCAAATGTCAGCCGGCGGAGGAGACGACAAGAACCCGGACATGGTGAAGAGTGAATGCCTCGTCGTCTTATGAATCAAAAGGGATCTCACAAAACCCTGACTCTTTTTGGTGCCGTCTGCTGAAAACAGCATCACCCATTTACTGTTTTCTCCTTTGTCAAACCTCACACTTTGTTCAGAACGCACATTTGCACAAGTTGCAAGCTGATGATGAGAGAGAAAGTGTGTACGTGCTCAGAGAGAGGAAAAAAGAGCCTGAAATCGCTCTCTTTCCCTTAATGATGCCCACACAGAGACAATGGGGCGCCGCTCTGATTAGTGTCACCTGTCCTTGTGCATCTCATCAGCTCCATTATGGCTCCATCTCCCATGCTTCTTGTGCTAATTGAATAGCCCGTGAAGTGGTGACGAGGATGGGGGCGAGAGCAACGTCTGTCCCGCTGCTGCCCCACAAATGAGAGGAACGCTTCCCAGAGAGACACAAGCCAAGGAAACATAAACCATTATGAGACAGACAGAAAAGTGCTAACAAGTCGCCCTCATGTTATATTATCATCAGATTCGCTACAGATTATCTTCACGCAGCAGCTACGGCGTCAGCAACTGCTGTGTAGTTTTTGGTGGGCATTGCTGCTGCTCCATGGATCTCCTTAGTCTTCACTTAAATACTTAAAAAATGTATTAGCTTAGCCTAGCATAACGCAACAGGTTAGACGTTGGGATAAATCTTTATCCATCAAATGGGAACAATGTATCTGCACAGTTCAAACACCTTTAAGGCTTTTCAATGTATTCTTTACTTTTTTCATCACTAAACTGAGGTTAAAGAGATAGTTTGACTTTTCCGATGCAAGAATCTACCTAAAGGTTGGAAGCTGAAGCTAACTTTCTTGGAGTCTTCGTAGGGTGTGTCCTATTTCAGGGGTTGCATCCTTTGAATGACACGGCCTACTAGGTTGACCGGGTTCTTTGTAGACCGAAGTAAATTACTTCACCCTTACCTCGGTGTATATTGTGTCGCTTAGCAACCATTTCAGTGCTAAACAGAAGCTGGTAAAAAAGGAGCTTGAGGGTTTTTTTTTTCTTGTTTTTATTTTTTAAATTAAAGAACTGATTAAATAAACACAGTTTTTACAAAAAATAGATTAAAAAGCATGTCTATGCAAATGAGTAAAGTTTTAACAAGTCAGCTACTTAAAATCCTGAGGATTCACCAGACCTGGGGAAAGGAATGATGTGGTCTTCCAAGGATGAAGGTCTTGAATCCACAGGAACATTGCTGTTTTTTTTTTGGTTTTTTTTTGTGGGGCACCATTTTGTAAGTGAATGAATTACTTTAGAGAACGACCTGGACTAACCCAAAGTCATAAGATGAATGTTTTTAAGATTGAGTGAAGCTGCATCTTTTATCAGTCCAAATTGAAGAAAATGATATTTCAACAGAGTCTAAAATGAATGTGAGTGTGTCATCTACACCACTGATGAATGTATGTCAAAATGTGGCTTATATTATTACCTATTATTTGCTTTTATAAAAGAACATATTCCTATATATCTAATCTATCTACATAGGAAGTTTGTGAAAAGGCTGAATGTTTTCTCTGTATTGCAGTGCTGAACCACTATGTGAAAAAGTTTTTCTAAGAGGAAACAAATAAAAACTATTTACATTGAATGCTTCTCAGGTCTGTCTGTGTTCAGTCAGTGGAAGATACAGGAAATAATATTCTCTTCTGCAAAGGAAATTTTTAATTTTGATTGTTTAAACATTGGCAGCTGTGACGCGGAGCTGTAGAGTGGCGCCTCTGGTGCCAAGCTGGAGCCTGAGGCACAACTAGTGCAGTCCAATCACACTTCTTGTAATAGTTTTTTTCTGCGCGTTCTGATACACCCCTCTCTATTTTAGCTCCCCGTCACCACCTCGACTTCAGGCCTTTACAGATTCAGAGTAGATGTGTTCTCCAAAATACCACGGCAACAGTGACCACCGGGCCTGTGTGGTGCCGAGGCTTACCGAGTGCCTGCGCAGCCAGATGGACACTTTCAGCACTATGTGAATGTGGATTATTCTGCAGGCTACATCTGGGGGTCCACATTGTGCAGCAGACTGTGGGAAGTGAAACAGGTGGGGATGTGGGCAGAACGCACCTCCACCAGGTTGTTTTGTACCTTCATCTGCCGACGAGGCTTCACCGCAAATAGGAGAAAGAAAGGTTACGATCTCCTACGGGACAAACGCCTCTCTGAATCCCAACAGAGATTTAAAGAGACAATTTTGTTCAAGGCGTTTTATTATTACCACATATGAACCAAAATGTACTGGTACAGCACTTTATCCAGTCCAGAGGAGTTGAAAGCTCTTCATACGACATTGTCATTCACGCCCTGATGGTAGTGAGCTACATTGTAGTTTGACAGAAACAAGGCTGCTACACAGCAGTGTCATTGATCCCTCTGACCCCCACCAGTTGCCAAGGCAGGTGAAGTGTCTAGCCCAAGGACACAACGACTGAGACGGAGAGCACAGTGATTCGAACCGGCAACCCACAAACTCCTAACACCATCGCCACCTTTGCCCCAAACCAAAAAATGAACACATCAAAGGTAACACATTGATTAATTCAAATAACTGGACTCTTTGCCCTTGCACAACGTCCTAGGCCCCTTTTGAGGTGAATGTAGGACTTGATGGTGGAACATTCAAGCACGAAAACCTTCCAAAACACATCTTTCTTCCACCATACCTCCCAGAAGTAGCATTGCTTTCCATTTTCCATTAAAACTGTAGCCCTGCTTAAGATCAGTTGCATATACTATTGCATCAGATATATTGGACTGTGGTGTATTTACCCTCCCGCGGGGTCAACTGAAGCCAGAAGCCTTTCTACCCTGTGTGCTGTCCGGTGGGGTCGCATTGAACCTTCATGTTCTTTTACAAGTTGTTTTTGTGCTTGTGGTTTAAGAAACGTACCATCTGACAGGACAGATGCCCCCCCGCTTCCCTGCTGTCCGACAGTGACATCTGCTCCACTCCACATGAACTGAACTTAGCGCTAAGGGTTACAGCCTTGTATATTTATATGCAATCTATATATGGTTTACTGTAAAACACAGTATTCATTGGGATTAGAGACCACAGCTGCCTGCGAATAACAAAGACCCACCAAGACTTGACAGCCCCCCTAAAACCACTTATATCGGCCTATTTTCATAGTTCAAATACCAAATATACCTTAAGGTGAATTAATACGCAGAGTGGAAACCATCTTAGCACTACCACAGAAGCCAACATTCACAATCTTTCGTATTTCCATTCTTGGAGATACAGGTAATCAACGTCATGTTGTGCCTGGATTGACTGTTTTGCTAATGCTAGTCAACAGTGTGCAAGTAGCATTGTTCCTTGGTAGTTTAGCTTGTCAAGGTGCACTTTATTTTGAATATTTTATAAATGTGCTACAAAGAAACAGCAAATAGCTAGGTTTTCTGCAAATAACGTGGAGTCACATTCCACAGAAAATTCTGTGACGAACAGGCAGGAGTCCACTGAAATATGATTGGGTATTAGCTGAGTGTTAGCATGTCTTTTTCTCATACTAAAGTTTAAAGTGTCTTATAATGATAAACTACAAAACATACCTCAAACATAAATAGTACAGAACATTTGTGTAGGCTAATCCAAATAATAGGAAATGCTTCGCCTGAGTTTTCCAGTTCATCTAACTCTCTTCATCAATGTGAGTCTTAATGATTATCATCATTTTATATATCTAATTAGCTAGAAATTAAAAGTAATTAAACACAGGCTCATAAAAGATGCACAAGTTGCTACGCGTCAGTCAGTTTGCAAAACATATTCCTATCGAGCACGGACACAGAACTCGACCCGACCTTATTATTACCCCCAAACCTCATATTGAATTGAACCCAAGCCAAGGCCTTTGTCAAGTCGGAGCTCATTAGACGAGTCCACCTCATAATGAGTGGCCTGATCCATGAGGGGAGATAAAGCTCCTGCTCTGCACTGACTGGAGATCCAGAGGAACACACCCACAGTGCCTCGGACTGCATGGGAACAGTAACATTTGCTTTGAAGCAACAACTCTTTCAGCTGCAAGTCAGAGTGCCAAATGTGGTCAGCTCTGAGAGCCAAGAGGATCTGCTTTGGGTTTGACTGTCTGTTGAGGAGGATTAGACAAAATGCAGATGACGATGACATGCAAGCTCATCGCCGTCTCTATCACTTGTATGTTAAGGTAAAATGGCCATCTTTGCATGTCTGCTGGATTGGCCATTGGTATGTTTTTATTTATAAAGCCATTGTTAAGTTGACAGCACCTTATCTGCCATCTTTGTTCAATTTAAAGGGGCAGTATTATGTTAAATCGACTATTTTGAGTTTTACATCATGTTGTAATGTTATTCCCTCATCAAAAACATACCTGGAGTGTTGTCTTGCTAGTTTTCATGGATGTTTAAGAAATCCTTTAATCTCCCATGGTAATCATTCAGCTGTGCAAAACACCTGGGAGGACCTAGTCCCACCTAGCAGCAGTTTCCAGGCTTAGAGCTTCAGCCTCAGCCCTGACTGAGCTCCTTCAGACTAGTCAGCAGCCAATTAGCAAACACCTAGTAGAACTCCAGACCTGCTGAGCTCATTATAGGACCTACTTCTCAACACAAAGCTGGTAAAAACGTTGTTAAATGGTTAATAGAGGAGCCATGTTGTGATGACTTAAGGAAGATGAAGTTTCAGAAAGAAAATTAGTTTTTAAAGTGATAGACGCGGCCCAAATTCAAGGTGTTAAATTAGAAAAGTATAATTTATTTTAAGTCATATTTGATATACATTGCATTTTTATAACAACTGAAAGTAACATAGATACTTGATTGTGCTAGAAAATGGTTCTATATGCCTAGAAAATACATATCATTGTCCCTTTGAACAACAGGCCTACAGTCTCTCGTCTCAAGACTTTGTAAATTTTAGTGTTCCTAGTGTCAGACTAGAACAGGGAAAGAACGCTTTCAGCTTTTCTACGCAGAACACTGGTACCTCTGAATGCATTTAAGACCACAATAGATCTCATTACCAATACGTTGTCTCTCTTGTAAAAGAGATCTTTTGATCTCATTGGGACAAACCTGCATAAACCTTGTATGTAGAAATGGGGTCCAACCGACCCCACACACGTAAAACTTGTATCATTTGCCATAGTCCTCTACGTTTGCCTCAGTCCTTGCACGCACAAGAGTTAAAAATAAAGTTTATCCGTATTATCATAGCTCATCTTGTTCTGTTTGTGATAGGGAATATGGATGCTGCTGTACTTTCTGTTTTGTCATAAACCGGCACATGACCCCGCCGTCGTCTGGTCAAGCGTCCAGGCAGCCATGCATCCCGGCCCGGGACGAAGGCAGAAGAAGCACACTGCGGGTCAGCTTGAATAAATTAAATGAATTACCAGCTGCCTTGTGCAGGCTCACGGGATGCAGGGTGGCATGAGCACACCATTCGCCTCAATGATAAGGATATCTGCACAGTCTTGTGTTAAAGGAATTACACATAGCATCCAGAGCCTTTAAGGGAGCCTGACAGTTTTGCGCACACTGGCAAGTTAGCACGACACGGAAACGTGTGTGGCGGCGGCAGAACGTCTCGGCCTCTGCCGGGCCTGAGTCAGGAGCGCCGAGCGGCTGCTGAGAAGTCTGGAGAGAAAGAGAGAGAGGGAGAGAAAAAAGGAAACCTTATTGTGATGCAAATGGACATGGTATTGTCCCTAAACAACGCATTAACGTGCCCCCTTTTTAAGGCGATAACACGGTGAGATGCACAATAGCACGCAGTGATGTCCTATTTAAAATGATTTGACATCAAACCCTGACACTGCAAGAAGTGCTTCCGGCCTGTCCGACCGTTTTTACCTCAAGCTTTGATAAAAGCAGATGAAAGATAGAAGGCTGCTTTACAGTCCGAGCCCTGACACAAGAGCCCATTTACATAATGTTATGGATATTATATTCTGCCTCCTCCTAATGTTTGAAAGTAATCTGAATTTAAGTCTTGACACTGGAAGAAGTGTTAAACGGGAGACACGTGGTGAGACGTCCGATAACTCCGTCTTCTACTTGTAATCTGATGCTGTGCAGAGCGGAAGGGAAGGGCCTCACTTCCCACCTCCCCCTCACACTCCCCTTGAGGTGATTTATGATTGAGGACATCTTAATAAAAATATCAAAACAATCTGAGCTCTGCTGGGGAAGATACCGGTCGGTAACGTACATCACACTCGACAGGCCGGTGCCTGGTACGGAAATATGCAGCTGTAGTTTGTTTGTTTTGTTGTTGTTTTCAGCGGGAGGTGGGATAGGGGGCAGGCAGGGGGCTTACCCCTGCTTACCTGCTTACCCCTTACTCCCGCGTGCCAGCCGACGCTCGACGAGGCGGTGCCCGTTGTTCAAATCTTCTGCCAAGGACTTACGTCTCTGCCAATGAATCAGAAAAGACTTGAAAGTGGAGAAATTTGGAGTTGCACACGTCACCTGCCCTTTTAAAAGAGCACAGTGTGCTGTCATTAAACACCCCGGGGGTACAGCGTGCTGCTTTTACTGAGTAAACACCCATCTGGAGTCTGCTCTGAGCACGGATGCAGATCTAAAACTCGAGCTGAGAAATGCGGCCCAGAATGTTCCAGGGACCGGATGACACCGGACCCCCTCGCTCTCTGTCTTTCTCCAGCTTCATCCGGGGTCTTGGTTGGATTTACACTGACTTTGGTCATCGACACGTTGTAATTCAGCATGTTTTAGGAACAACTGCAGGGATGTTGCTCATAATATTAATGATATATTTCTGCCTTAATGTGCTTCCTGCACACAAGATGATCTCAGGCCACATAAATTAGCTCATCCACTCCTGAAATCGTCATCTTCTGAGAATGCTGGGTGTTAGGTTTGACTGAGGTAAAAAAAAAAAAAAAGTGAGTTGCTTGAAGGAGATTTACAGTACCTTGGGAAAGTATTCACACCTCTTCACAATTTCTGTGTTTCATCATATCACAATCAATGACTTCAATGCATTTCAATGGTATTTCAACTTTTAGACCAACACAAAGCACTGCATAGCTGGTAAGTGAAAGGAAACAACCCAAAAATAATACATAAAAATCTGAAAAGTATGGTGCACATTTACAACCATACCCTTCTACTCTGATACCCATCAGATTTCAGTCTTTTTCTCAAGATTTATCCGTCTACATCTGCTTGTCTTTGCATAGTCATTGGGCACCTCCAGCATTTATTGGATGAGAGGCGGGCTACACCCTGGACAGGTTGCCAGGCCAACACAGTTATATTCAGGACAATTATCCATGCACAATTAACTAGATTGCAATCTAGAGAGACCAAGAAACCTAAACCTGTGTGGGAAAAACACCCACACAGGATCGGGGAGAACATTCAGAAAGACTTCATGCCGGGATTCAAACCCAGGAGCTTCTTGCTACAGGGCAACAACTGCACAACCTTGCAGTCATAGTCAGGATTATTCTTGATTTCTTCTAATTATAAATAATCTCATTTCTCAATGATTGTTGAAGGAGGTAGGTGCTGACCTTGTGTCCGTCCCTAGTCGTTGGGTTCTTTGGCAAGATGCTCCACCTGCCTTGCCTGCTGGTGGTCGTCAGAGGGTCCAACAGGTGGCGCTGGTGCATGGTATGCCCCCAGAGCAGCTGTGGATACTATTCAGTAGCTTTCCACCATCACTGTATGAATGTGTGTGCAAAGGTGTGAATGACTTTGGAGTCCTCTGGACTTTATAAAGCACTATACAAGTACGAGCCACTTACCATGCCTTATAATCATTGGAATCAGGAATCAAATTTGATATTAACTGACTAAATTGTAACCAATTGTAACCAGGTGACTGGTTACATGTTCGCTGAATATTTAATGGTGTTTCATTTTGACGTTCGACGAACATCGTCTACGGACGTTTGATGAATGTTGATGGCGACGTTCAGCGGACGCTGTGCGAACGTTCAATGTTAGCTGGGTACAAAAAAAATAGAAATGAAACCGACATAAGCAAGTAGCAAACAAACAAGCAGTACTAAAACGCTAATAGATAAATGGCGAAAGATTCAGAATCCTGAAGCCAGAAACTTTATAACCTAATTTTATGTTGTAATATCTACTTTAATCCAATGATTAAAACAACCAAATGTTGAAAGCATGGACAGTTCTTAATAGATTCTGTCCAAGTCTCCAAACTCAGCTGCTTAGTAATTAATACAGTTGATAAACCATACAGACCTTGCTGAACATTAATAATCCATGTTAATATTTACAGGTCATTGTGAATTGTTTTACAGCTTTTTTGGGTTTCTGAATGAAACCAAATTTGTCTTAACTTGGGAGAAATCTTTGAAATCTGTCATCAGGGTTCATGTGCACAGACAGGATAACAAGAAAGTTCATGAAAGAAGACACTGTTTGGGGAAAAAATGGGATGATTAATGGTGTAAAATGTTGTTTTGACTAAATCTAAAAATCTAAAGTAGCAAAGTCACTTGAAAACATTAGAAAATGGACACTCTTGAAGGTGAAAGGAACCATGAAAGGAAGGCTTTTTTTTATTCCCTACATATATCACATCTTTTTTTTTTTTTTTTTTTTACATGTCCCCTCAACAGCCCATGAAAACATTTTTTAAATTGGTTCCAGCATTTATTGATTTCCAAAACAGCGGCGATCTTGAAATCCGTGTCTCCCAAACAGCGAACAAAAGCATTCCTTCAAGACCAATTTTGCTCACCACGAGCCGTGTGCATCCCAACCCCGGCAAACTTGCATAAATGTCAAGAGAGACGTGCCCTCCTTTTGTTCGCCGCAGAAATTGCCGGCAGCTCATTTCCTCCAGGAACGCATTAACAAAGCAGTTAATTTTGTCATTAATTAAAAGGAATCACAATTCAGTGAGCACTTCAAATTAATCTGTTGAGATTTGCTCTCACACAATGCTCACTTTCTATTTTCTCTCACCAAAGGAACCGCAGCTCAAGAGGCGTGTTTTTGTTTTTTTCTTCTTGTTTTTTGTTGTTGTTTTTTTTCTTTATATTTGCGTCAGGTTGCTCCCGTGAGGTCCCGTTAGCAGAGCGTGTCACCACGAGAGCCAGGTTTCGAGGTGCAGTCGATCCTTCCTGTAGAGCAAATAAATAAAGTAACAGCATCGTTACGGCAGAAAAGGTTTGGCTTATAGAAGAAAAACATGACACGTACGTATTGTCAAGGCATGAACACTGGAGTACGAAGTGACCTTTGGAGCGGCAAGTTCAGAGGAAATTAACGTTGTTTCCTTTGTCTCGTGTAAAGCAGCTAAACAGATCCATAAGAACAGCAAAAAAACGCTTGATCTGGCTACTGGCCACGCAGAGCTGTTTATCTCCTCAGTCACTGGGTTATAAATACTAGTGTGCTTGGCGTCTCGGCAGTATGGAGCTACTTGGAGGGTGATAAGGTGCTAATTAGCGACTGTTAGCGCAAGTAGGAAAGAAAAAAAAAGCGGGGAAAAAACACGTCTACAGAATGAAGCACATCTTGCAACTGAATGTTCTGCTGATGATGATCCCTTTTCTTCTTTCACCGCGACTTGAGAGATGTCCCTTATTAACACCGCGTACAAGAAAATCTCCCTCCGAAACACCCACCCCCACCCCCAATTCCCAAACCCGATCCCCCCACACTCCCGCCTTTTCTGCTTTCTTCCGGCAGAGCCAGGTCTGACAAATTAAGGCTGTGGAGTCATTAGATTAAGATAAGAACTTATCTTTTACTCTGAGACAGACTTTTATCTATTGTATTTTTCTTCTTCCCCCATCTCATTGCGCAGCAACTCACCCCCCCCACTCGCCGTCCTTCTCCACACGCACACACATACACACACACTTCTCCCACCTTATTCACTTCACCACCGCCGCCTCCATTCAACATGAGATTGTTAAAGTAATTGGGATGTTATGTGACCACCAAGGCCAGATAAGTTTTTAACCCTGTCATGGCTTAACCTTTTTGCGTCTGAGGTAGGTCAAGAAAGGTGCAATTGGACACATGGTAAGTCTCATTTAAAGGGATCTTGATGCTGGCTTGAGATGGCCTGTATTTTGTGTGTGTGTGTGTGTGTGTCTGTAGATACATGTGCCTGGCTGATTTCTGCTCGCCATCGGCGCGGGTTGGTATTGGGGCGTGAAGCGTATTCGCTTGGTGGTGGTGAGTACGTCATTTCCAGACGCTCGACCAGGTTTCATCGCAGAGCTATTTTAAATGACCTTTTAAAGTTAATCGCAGCTGTGCTTGGCTGAACTAGTATAAAGAGGATCCAGCCTCAAAATAGAAAGGGAGGAAAAATAATATCATCCGCACAAGCGCGATGATTAGGGGAGTATAGCTCTTAGGACGTTTAACAAACATTCACCGTCTTCGTCCAGACGCTGATTGTCAAAGTATTCACATCTGATAATGTTTAGTGATGGGACTTGATAGAAATTTTTAATCGAGTTAATTGCTCAGGGTTTGTAATTAATTAATCACATCTCAGTCAAAAGCGACATATGAGCAACATTTTTGATCCCAAATCTCTTTTTTGCTGCTAATTTATAGAATAAATAGGCACATGAGCTCAACTTTAAGGCTATTCAACCGTGAGAGTGTTGTAACATGTTATTCTACCCATCCAGCTTTACAGTGTTTCATTAATGGAACTTCTTTAAAAAACAATCCTTTAGAAATGTGGGCTGTGGACACTCAGATTCACTCACATGCACATCTGTGCTAGCTGCAACATGTTTAGTATTGAGATGCTGGTTTAGGCTTCTATAGCTTCACTGATAGGCTAACACAACTTGCACAACTTGAACAACTTGAATAGTATTTTTTCCAGAGTCCCATCAGATCATTATTTGACGCAAAAATTAACACCCAGTAGGCCAAGAGAAGCAGATTTGTCGTCCATTGCTGTTTGAGGATGTTGCTTGTTCGTCAGATTTACAGGAGTACCAGAAACACAGAAATACAAAGGTTCAAAGGTTCAATGCATAACGGGAAGAGTACAGCAGTGTATATCATTGTCGACAGACAGTTGTTACGAACACTAACAATCAGTGCGAGTCCCTCTACCTCGTCCTGCATTAAAAACAGAAATTGCTGTAGGAACAAAAGAATCCTTATACCTGTTACTTTTTACACTAAGAAATTTGCCTCCTGGGCTCCGGCTCAGACTTCTGAATCTGAAACTGAATCCAGCTGGAACCTTTGCAAGAAAAAAAAGTGATTATTTGCATTAAATTTAAAAACTAAGTAAGTAATTTATTCAAATAAATATCTTAAAGTCCTGACTCAATAATTTTATTTGATATGCCATGGTTGCTCGAGCTTTTTTAAACACAAAAATTTGAGAAGTTCGCTCTGCATTTATATTCAGCCCCTTTTATTCATATGCTCACAAATAAACTCCAGCACAAGCAGATATCTTTTAAAGTTCAGCAGCTTGTAAATCAAACATAGCACAGTTGTAAACGAAGATACAGATATGCATCTAAATTGGCCAGACAAGAAGAGCATTAATCAGAGAAGCCAAGACGCCAATGGACTGGACTGACTTCACATTCGCTGTTTTATAAATGCCCCCAGAGCAGCTGTGGATACTATTCAGTAGCTTTCCACCATCACTGTATGAATGTGTGTGCAAAGGTGTGAATGACTTTGGAGTCCTCTGGACTTTATAAAGCACTATACAAGTACGAGCCACTTACCATGCCTTATAATCATTGGAATCAGGAATCAAATTTGATATTAACTGACTAAAAAAAATCCTTTCTTTTAGTGTTCAGTCCTGTCTCTCAACAGTTAAAGGAGCTATTGCTGCCATAGATGTTTCCACTGGTCCAGAACTAATCTGTTTAGTTGTGTTTCTCACCTAGATCACTCTTGTAATTTTAATTTAACAGAAAATACTCCTGGACTGAAGCTTCTGTGTTCTCAGTCAACCCTCCCTCGATTGTGACAGATGGCCTCTCCCAATGAGCAACACAGCCAAAATGTCTTTGTGATTGGATTAATTCGATCGTATATTTCTGTTTGTCTTGTAAAGCGCCTTGAGATGACAACTCTTGTAAATTGTCACTGTTTACACAGCTGAATTGAGTTTAAATGAATGACTACAATATTGGGCCTTTATTAGATTGGTAAAAAAAAAAAAAATCTTTAGAAGTCAAATTTGTAGCTTACCACAAGCCATGTTGGGGTCACACTAAGAAATATGCTGGTCAGATGAGGCCGAGATTCTACTGTTGGGTCGACATGAAAATTGCCTCGTGTGGCAGAAAACTAACATAGCACCCCAATGGTGGAAAGAGAGGTAGCAGTGTCAACTGTGGAGATAGGGAGGCTAAATAATAATAATACATTTTATTTATAATATCCTTTATATAAAAATTGATTGCTTGAAGAAAACCCATTGCAAGAAGATCTGAAGCTGTGGCAGAGCTTCAGGGTGTTTTCACACCTGATAGTCTGGCAGACTCAGTTCAACTGGGGACCAAAATTGCAACGTTTGGTTCGTTGGTCAAAAGAACCAAACTCTTTCAACCTCCTGCTCCCCCTCCTTGCCTGTGGTGGCGCTGCATCAGGAATCACTGAAAGAAACTACATGGAAGATGTAGATGTAACCCAGTGAGTTTTAGCACCCAGTGATTTTGAAGAAAACACTAAGCAATGCATCACTCTTTCTGTTGCCCTTCTTCCTCTTGACCCCTGAGCTCTCCAAAGCTCTGAGCACAAGCAGAGACTAATGCAAGGGTAATCTCTCATCAGAGATCTGTTAATACTGACGTGTTAATAACTTAAAAGAAATTTGACTTTGGAATTTAACAACTTGAAATTGCATCTCTGTCTCATTAAAAACTCTTGCTCTTTCTGAAACTTCAGGAAGTCATCACAACATGGCTCTGGTACTAACTCTCTAATGATGTTTTTACCAGCATTTCACTGAGAAGTAGCTCCTATAAGGAGCTCAGTTAATGTGCAGATCCATCAGGTGTTTGCTAATTGCTGCTGACTAGTCTGAAGGAGCTGAGTGGGGGATTTACAGGGGAGGGGTGCTCTGTGAGGTGGAAGTTGGGAGGCTGCAACTCAGAGGAGGAGCTTCGTCCTCGAAGGCGGAGCTAGGTCCACCCAGGTCTTCTTGAACAGCTATGTGGTTGCCATGGGAGATTAAAGGATTTCTCAAACATGCTTGAAAGAATCAAAGCAGCACTTTATGATTTTGATGAAGGAATAACATTTTAACATGTAGTGGCTCAAAAGTCAATTTTGCATACTCCCCCTTTAATATAACATAGTCAAAGTTAAAACCTAAATCAAATTGACTCTGTGAGAATACTTTTCAAACCACTCTGTTCTGAGCACGACCTGCAGTGACACCATTACAGACTCAGAATGCCATCCAAGGCTCTCTTCAGTGCATTTATCATAATTGATGAACAGGACCGGAGAAAGAGCACTACCTGTATTGATGGCGCTGAAACGCCTGTTAGCACACTGCACTCAGTTCAATATCTAAGTCAGTACAGCGCTCGATGACATTGATCAATATGATGCACTTTCTATTTTTCAGAGGCAGCTAACTAACAACATCACCAGCCTGACACACGGCGCGCACGCACTCCACCAGGGGAGGAGGTGACTCTCTGTGCCACGCCCTCATTAAGCTCGTTACAGCCAATCGGCGGCAGCTGTACACAAAGGCCAACTGAAGAGGCTCCGGCCTCGTCTTTAAAATTGAGATAATGGTGTTTACAGTTTGCTCTCAGTCCGCAGCTGGCAACAAACTCCGACGGGGGGAGAGAGGGAGGGATGGAGCTGCACTTTTGATTCTGTCACTTTCTCAATAATTAATGCTCTCCTCTGGCAATTCTGATCCAATATGTAAATAGTTTCTCATCCCATTATGCAGAACATTGATGAATGTGACAAAATTCCAAAAAAAAAAGAAGAAAAAAAAAGATGCCAGTCCAGCTCACTCGGCTATGGGCGAGCACCACAATACACTAATGACCCCCCCGGCCTTTAATGCCATCCCATCTGAGACATTAGAGAATTCGAAATTAAAGGTATAGTTTTTGGCTCGCGCGACAAAGCGGCGCCCGTCTCTTCTGAGCGCACATCAGTCAGGACGCGGGCCGAGCCGAGCTTACAGCTAGTTAGAGCTCACATCAAAGGGACGTCATCGCGCCCGACGGCAGTGCCTGCCATTTGGATCCCACTGAATCCCATCCTTTAGTTGCATTTTTCAAGCGTCTCTCCCTCCTCCCAGGCTTCCACGCTTAAACGCCATTAAAACGAGGAAAAAAAAAAAAAACGCAGTGTTTTCCGCGTCTGCCGCGGCCTTCGTTATTCCACGGACTTGTCCTTGTTATCTCGATGGCAGTAAACATGGCGCTCCTCTTATTTCTCGGCTCTCATCGCGCCGAGTCGTCTGGCAAAGTGGTCAAGAATGTAGAAGCAATTAGAGCTACAAAGAAAATGTCTAGATCTCAACAAGGTGCTGCGGCGACCTTTGAAACGAGGGGATTCGTTGTGGAAATGCCCCCAGCAGCCGCAGCCGCCAAAGGGCTGCAACTCCTTTGTGTCCGGTGTTTTTTTTGTTTTTTTTCTCATGTTTCGCTTTGAAAAGTGACGAATCTAAATGCTCTGATCATGCAGCTGAGGATCGTCCTCTTCACAAAAGAGGCACACAGATCTGATTGCCTCGAACCTCAAAAGCACTGAATCCCCTTTAGGGTTTTCACGCCTTAACCTTCGCTGTATTTTTACTGTGGTTTTATGTGATGGAAAAACACAATTTAGTGTATAATTGTGAATGGAAGCAAAATTCTCCAAGACTTTTTAACATTTCTGAAAATGAAATTCCAGAAAGTAGCAAAAGGTGGACGGATCGATCCAAAATATAGCAATACCAAGTTGCTAGTATTGGATGGATACTACTGTAGCATGGTATAATCCATACCATCTTGCAATGTTGGTTTGTTTTTTGTATTGTAGTTGCTGAACTCTACTTCAAATATGATTTTTTGATTTGCTTTCAAATAAATTTTTTTTGACACTTGATCTAGAGAAAATTTCTCTTGTCATGTTATGTTATTAAGGTATTAATGTAGACACCTCCTACAGTTTCTGTCTGTTTTAGGGAAATAATTCAGTGGAAAAAAAATCCCCAAAACACCTGAAAGTCAGCAATAAAAGTAAGTAATAAGTAATCAATATTGGTATTTGTTTCAGCGATACTGGTTCTGTATTTACTTGATATTGCATAAATATTTGACTGGACTGGACTTTGACTGGGCTAATCTAAGCATTCAAATACGCTTTGATCTGAAGCAATTTTATTGTATCTTTGGCTGTACATTTAGCTTTATAGTCTTGCTAGAAGTTGAACAGTTTTTCCCTTCCATATCTACTTCCAGTATCAGTTCTATCCATCCGCCCATCAACTCTGAAAACTTCCCTTTAAATGCTGGAGACAGCACCCCTCTCCCCGATTCTGCTGCCTCCAGGTTTCACTGGGGTGTTAAGTTTCACACAAATTTGAAGGTAGACCAAGAAATATTTGTTTCATCCGACCACAGAACCTTCTTCCACATCTCTGCAGCTCCTCCAGAGTTACAGTGAGTCTCTTTGCTGCCTCTCTGATAAATGCTCTATTTCTTGGCAGTTTTGCAGTCGTATCAAACTTTTTCTACAACCAGTCCACTTTAGTTGGTTTCCTCACTCTGTGCTTTTTATTAAGTCATATTCTCTAACAAACATCTGAGGCCTTCATAGCATAGTTAGATATGCTAACAGTAAATGACACACAGGTGAGCTTCACTAATTAGGTGACTGAAGACAGTTGGTTTCCCTGGATTTTATTTGAGGACATAATAAGGGAGGCAGAACACAAATGCATGGATCTTGAATTTTCTTCAACTTTTGGCCTATTGTAAAGGATTTTGATGTCTGTGGTTTTAAGGTGACAAAATGTGGAACACTGCTACAGCGATACACATAATGTCATCATCGAGAGCACAAAAACGTACCTGATGTGTGTGTTGTGTCGAAGGGATTTATTTTTTTTGTTAATTTCCATGTTTTCACCCGCGGGGATCATTAAAGTTTCATGCCGATCTTATCTTTTGGAGGCATAATCTCAAAATCTGTTTGAGTACGTTCTAACGGGCTTTTCCGCTGATGCAGTAATCTGTGTCTAATTTATTTATTTATTTTAAATTTCATTTGAAATCACGTTGCCACTTTGAGGTTGCTCGGCGTCGGCTTGGGCAGGGCCAACATGTCGGCTGGTGAAATTCGCTGCTCAGAGCCGCTTCTGTATTTACAGTAAAATTATTAGCAAAGATAAAAAAGGCAAAGTCAAAACTTAGAAACAGAGACAGATACATTTGACTGTCGCCCCACCAACCTCTTCCTCCCCCCCACCCGTCCACTGTGTCATCGCCTTAAGCTGCCAAGAGAGTGTATTAGGGTGAATTCATGAGGGTCCTCTGTAATAGGCTGGCACAGGCGCAGGCACAGCCTGTGGAACCTTGCAGGCTGCTGAGGCTGGTCTTGGCATCGCTCTTGGCAGCTATGTGGTTCTGTGCTTCGTCTCTCACACTGCACATTCTCTCTGAAAAGTAAAAAAAAAAAAAAAATGCAAAAAAGCAAGTTTTAACTAGCTGGTCTTGCCACTCCTTTATAAATGAGGAAGCTCTTGGCATAAATAGATCTACATGTTCATTTGGTATATTAAGAGAGACACACAGTTAAAGAGTGTTCATTACAATTGTAAATTTCTGCCCTCAGGCCCTTCGCCCGGCGCTAGATTACATGAGGTCTATGCTCACGGACAGCGCCTGGCATCTGATTGAGGGTCCAGTGCAGCTAATTAATTTCATTAGAAAGTGAAGTCATCTTCTAGCAGGAATTAATATTTGGAGCGTCATGTTGCTAATTTATTTCCAGATTTAATTAGCTCAGAGAAGAAATGTTGCTTGGGCAAGAGGACTTTTTAATTATCAGCTTGGATAAATTTGAAAATGTTGATGCCTAAGGGTTGAGTTAATTAAAACCTGCATTATTTTAACTTTAATTAGCTCCCATCTTTGTTTTTCTTCACCATATGGCCATGTCCTGTAGTCAAATTTAGTTAATTAAGCTAATTAAGCTAATCATTTTAATTACTCAAGACAATGTGATTGGATAGGGGATGACTACAAGTTTATGGCCAAGTACTTGTTTTTCATTAAGTTGAAGGGACAGAGTTATTTCTGATTGCAGTTGGCAAGCATAGCCGAGTACTTTGAGAATGTGACAGCCTCTGCGATATTAAGGCTGAAGTCTAATTGCATTCCTGAATATTAAAGAAGGCAAAATATTATCACCAGCACGGCTCCAGATAAGGGGAAATGGTTTGGTACACCATTTTTATAAGATGCACCGATCAAAATTGTACTGCTGATTTCCGTCTTGTAAAGCGTTGATACTGATGGTAACCTGGTCCAATTGCACAAGAAGATGCAGAAACACAGTAAAACAAAAATCCTTATTTTTTTCTAGCTTTCCTGACTGTGATAAATCATTAATAATAGAAATGGCAACATGCAGTGTGTTTGAAAGTAAGCAGTCTTTAAATTCTAATACTAGCAATCAGCACAGCTAGCATTATTATATCTTATTGATCCTTTACTATGTCTATCATGTTGAAGTATTTGAGACGGGCATATTGAACAGAACGACTGAATTCATGCCACAGGATTTATACCGCAGTAGCTGCGTTTCCATTGACCATATAATTGCGCAATTTGACATTTTGAACATAAATTGGCTTAATGGAAACACTACAATTTCAAAACAACAAAAAAAACCTTTTGTTTTCCAATAAAAGGTTTTGGCACAAGAATGAGGTGGACTTTTGGCTGTATTGAAATTAGTTAATGTTGCAAAATTGCAATGGAAATAGTTTTTTTGCATCATATGACACATGGTGAACAACCAGATGTTGCCAGTGGTGCAAACCACGAAGAAGATAACAGGAAATGATAAGACAATGGTGCGGCATATTTTTTTAATGATTTTTATTGTGTTATTTATTTAATGGCAACACTGTATTTTCTTATTTTTTATTTTTTTACATTGGGGTAATATAGCCCAAGTTTTCCACACATCTGTGGTGGAAACACTGCTTATGGCATAATCCTTCACACCGGAGCAGACACTGACAATTTTTACAGTGAAATTAACTAAATAAAAGTGATTCAAGGCTACCAGACGTCAGTTTTTGACTAGCTTTAAAGGACTTGACGCACATACGTGTTGTTTTGACGTCAGTCATGGCGGAGCGGATCACTTTCTGAAAGAAAAGGGCCAAATAATGTAGGTACTTAGCTCTTCGAATTCCAAAAGGCTGCCAACATTTCTAAATCCAGAATGTTCCTGACTAGAAAATGAAAAAGAGAAAACAGAACAACTTTGCTGTTCTTTGTTTAACCTTCCTGTTACAGAGTGAAAGTTTTGCTCTTTCTCAGTGAACCACAGACATGTCATGACATGCCATAAAGGGAACTTTCCATAGAAAGCTAAGTAGATTCTTACACCTCTGTGCCTTCTCTGACTTCCCACTGAGGGTAAAAATAGCTAACATTTTTTTTGCTTTTCACATGGTGACAGCTTCCACACAGAAGAGTGTTGCTGTCACTTGACCTTTTGTGTTTTTTTGTTGGGAAAAGATCAACTTAGAAATCTTCCAAATCCGGTTACCAGCTGATCTCTCTGCTCAAACCAACTAATGTGAACTTTTCTTTGTGTTTTAATTAGTTTGAGGCTAAAAATAGCTAAAATTTTAGCTATTTTTTTGGTTTTCACACAGTGACAATTGCTACACAGAAGATTATTGCTGTCAGTTGACCCATTGTTACTTGTCAGAAAAAGATCAACCTAAAAAAATCATCCAAATCCACTTACCAGCTGATTTCTTCATGCATCAGTAAGGCTTCTATGTTTTTACTGACCATTGTGGACTCTTTGTGACATTTTAGGGAGCTTGGAGTCAGAAGGAATGTTTACTACCACAAGTGGGGAGGGAAAAAAATTGAAGGGTCTAATAATCAGCAGACAGTGCATGTAATTTCTTCTGACCACAGCAGGCCAGAAAACAGAAATTGTAATTGGGTAACAGGGTGTGTGCTTGCTGGTGAGACGGGACCCTGCCCTTCCTGTCTCTGACCCCAGAGAGAGCAGTAGCTGGGGTGGGGCGTTGGTTCTGTGTGAGCCGCTAGCAGCTGTGCGTCAGTCTGGACACAGGCTGGGCCCATCCAGAAGCCAGTCGTAGCTGACAGATGCAGAAGCTAAGCCCAATAATGAAATAATACTGGGAGACATCATGTCCATGGTTTCCATCATTGTTAAAAGATTTTGGTACTGAGTACCCCCACTTAGGTAATTTGTTTCCATGTATAATCCTATTGCTCACTATTAAATTAAACCAACTGGTCATTTCAGTTTGGAACCTATAAATAAACTGGTTGCTATGTGCTTGGGCAGTATGTGGGACATCTCATCTGATTAGAGGGGGAAGCACTTAATAATTTGTACTGCAAAAAAAAAAGGTGACCTTCAGTGTTAGGTGACCTCAGTGGTCTGCCACACATATGGCCCTGTAATATTACTAATGTCTGTTCCTAATGTATTTTTTTTTTTACAATCCAAATCCAAGGACCACTCTCCGCAAATTGTTTGGGACAAATGTCGATGTGTGGTGAGATGGCAGACTGAGCCATATCAGAGCTGTATGTGTGGTTCAGAGTGGTAATGTTCTGGGCCGCGGCTGAGAGATCAGAGCACCCCTCTCTGCTTTTATCACAGCGAAGCCAGGTCGTCATCCACATAGAGGGGAGCGACGCCCCCCGCTCTTCTCACAGTCGCGCTGTTTGGAAACAGAATTAGTCATCACAGCCTTCAGAAACCCTCACACTTGTTTTTTAACCAAATGTGAATATTTCAGGTCACAAGTCAGTTTTTGACCAAGTGTACCTGTGCACTGTAAAAAAAAAACGGCCTTAATTTACAGTAAAAAACTGGCAACCAAAACTGACAGTATTTTCCGTATTTTTAAAATGCTGTATTTTACCGTTTTTTTAAGAATACGGTAAAATTCTTGCAACCAAAACTGCCAGTATTTTACCGTATTTCCCAATATACAGTAAAATACCATATTTCCTAAAATATAGTAAAATAAAAAATTTAAATGTGGTTTTGCCGTAGTAAATATGGTCATACTGCTTGAGGCATAATATCTACATAAGTGAAAAACACGGCCAGACTGTATGATATATTGACATTTTATTGTAAAAAAAAAACAAACAAAAAAACTTTATGGTAAATTACCGGTCGCTGTTCTTAACAGAATGTTACCATAAAAATTACAGTACAACACACAAGGAAGTGTAACTTGTCAGCATTTCTATACAGAAAGTTATAAAGAAAATAAATACAAATTAAATAAAAATACAGATTACGAGTAATCAACTTAAAGAAACAATTGCTATTTAAGAATTCAGTTAAAAAAAGAACAGATTCTGTTTTCTGTCCAGTTTCCTCACGGTATTACTGAGATCTGGAAAACAAAACAAACAAACAAAACAAAAAAAAAAAGCATGCATCCATATAAGAGATAACCTATTGTAGAAGAAAAATCGGTGATAGAAGGATTCTTGTTCTGGGTTGAGAGTAACAAGTCACTGAGTTCAGACTTTGTTCAGGATGGTGTGCGTCATGGTTATGGTCTTCCCAGTCACAGGTTGAGATTGAGACTCACATGTTGTCAATCAGGTGTTTCCTCTCTGCTGGAAAACAAACAAAGCAAAAGTTAGAAAGATGCACTACATGAACATCATATAAATTCAGCATTCGCTTAAATGTTTGTTTCACCTTTGTTGACTTGCATATGGAGACTTCAACCAGGCGGTGTGATCATTTCTGACTGAAAAGTCAGTAGTTTGTTTGTTGTCGACAGGTGTGATCCTCTCTGCAAACCAGACAAAATACACAAACAAAAAACATAAATAAAAATAAGACATGTTGTTTCAGGGAATTTTCTATCTTCATCCTTCCATCCTTTCTTTTGGGAGAAACATTTTTCTCTTTACAATTTTTTACTTTTTGATCAGTAATTCAGGATAGATGACACAAGAACAACAACTCAATGCAGAAAGTCAAACAGAAAAAATCCCCAAAAATTCAAAAACAAAGGGTTGATAAATTAAAAAGTGAACAGCCCTTATTTGGTGTGTATATCACCATCAGTTGTTTAGATTTGAGATTTATGACTTGTTATAATTCCATGTTCATGAGAAGTCATTTCCTCATGAAAACATGTTTGCGACAACCTCGGATCTCCATATCTCCATGGCAACCATTCAGTAGTGCTTCAGTGCTTCCTCATGCAACACGCCGCCCATTTATACAAAGCTCCGTCTTGGAGCAGCAGTTCCCTGCTGAGCGCCCACCCCACAGGGTACCCCTCCCCATCAGAGTAAATATAAGTTTGTCAAACCTGGGTCCATTACATGCATCTGACCTCCTAGGCCATGAGCTCAGTTATAAAATACCAGGCCTTGCCAGTAGGTGGCCCTTTACAAATGAAACTGAATTATAAACGCCAAATAACGTGGAAAATATTGTACAAATCAGGACATGAAATAAAGTATTTCTATGGATGTTTTGATGGTGCCTGGAGCCGTTTTTTCTGTGTTGTCTGGATTTAATTCCACAGATGTGTTGCATTTTATGAATGAAATGTACATGTCGATCAAGGATTTTTTTGTTTGGCAAGAGTGCCTTTGGTTATTTCTTCTTTTTGCAAATGTATGTCCCCAAACAGAGAGAACCCTTGTAACACGTTAAACAATCTTGTGTCCAAATTTCAATACACAACTAGACTTTAAAAGTTGCAAACATAACTGTTTTAGGCAATTTATGAAATAGATACTCACCATTTATCTGAGTCTCATGAAGGCCAATAAGTTGTCTTCAACCATTTATGTAAGTTACAATTCCTGCAAGCTAGCAGAAACAAAGCTGTAAATGTGTACACGCTTCATACAGGCAAACAAATAGTTTTAAGACAATTTATGCTATGTTAGTTTTTCTCAGTCACTTTTGGTGCATTTCTCAAGTCATTGTTGGCATTTACAAAACAGTAAGCACATTTCTCAAAACAATTTGTAGAAACAGCAAAAAATAGCATTTGTTTGCTTGCAAAATCCTTAGTTCAGCTCTCAAAATTCTGTCAGTTAACATATCAGTGACTCCAAATAATAAGTTATAGTTTCTCTATGTACAGATAAGACAGTCAAATTGATTAGTCATGGGAAGAGACTACAAAATTCACATTTACGCTTTTGCTGTAATTTATTGATGGACCATGGAGATTCAGAAAGGAAAAGACAAATGCAGAGAACAAAAAAAGGAGAAAAGAAACCATAGGACAATTTCCTCAAGGAAAACTGTACAGTGCTGTAGAAATTACATTACATTTTAATTTTCATCGTCATGCTGACAAAAGTTCCTCAGTGGGGTTAAGGAATAAACAGCAGGGTGGGAGAACCGTCATCAGCATCGTGTTGTGGGTCACAAACCATATCCTGATGTTGGACTGATGGAAACTGGCAGATGTCCTCAGCCTCTTCTGACTCTTCTTCTGCTTTCCTCCCAACTATTTCCTCCTCAGCCTCACTCCTCTTCTTCTCTCTGGCTGTTCACTCTGTCCAGATACTTGTTCATCAGTTCTCAGAAATGTAACATTGTGTTGTGTTCTGACTATATAGACCATATTGTTGCCAACTGATGGTTCACAGATGCACCTTCAATCTGCTTCAGAAAACTGGTTGATTGTTGGTTGAGCTAATGGTTCATACATTGACCTGTTGGAGAAACTCAGGACTCACTTGGGAGCAATTTACCAATTCAGGACAGATTTTTTAAAAAAAAATCGAATATAAATTAATTAAATTATGATTGACATTATGACATCTTCAAGACTTATGCATGTTAAGAGTTACACAATGAACTTATGCTCTTTTGGAAGTTGAGAATTCAACAGAGACATGTTTAACACATTTTGATCAACATGATTAAAGCAAATTACAACGGGGAAAAGCAGACAAGTGCACATAATCAATTGCATGATGTGCAAAAGCAAAACCTGCAAAAGGAATGAGAAACTAATTTTTTGATGTGAAGAAGTGACACAGTAATTTGAAGATTGAATAGGTAGTTTTAAGAATTTAAATTCTGTTCTGAGAAATGCACCCAAACTGAGAAAAACTGAAAATGTTTTATATTTAAATGTCCTTATCTTAAAACCCTTCAACTGTCATGGACCCAGTGACTTTAGTGCAAGTATTTTGGGGGTGAGAGTCAAGAGGTCAAAGGAAAATATTAAATATTAGCTCTGATGCCAAGCTTTATACTTCCAAGTATTACCAAAGTATTGAAACAAAAGTTAACGTGTTCTTCACAGATTTAACTTGCATGCATGAACATTTCACACTGAAGTAATTCAAATTAATTACTGAACCAAACTTGAAAAAGTTGCTTCTGCCATTAACAATAACTTTAAGCACATGCAGTCTAAAGTAGACCAGAAATATAAATAAATCTATGCAGTCGTTCCTACAGAAACATTAATGGAAGTGTTGCGTCTGGGAAAATTAAATATTCCATACAGCAAAAATGTCTAGCTGCAGTGCATGTATATAAACAGCAGGGCTCAGACATTACACATTTCTTTATCAGTTGGTTAAAGTTAACTAACTTCAGTTAAAACCGTGAAAGGGGCTCACCTGTGAAGCAGAGATGTGTTTCCTTCTCCTCCTCCTGAATGCACAAAAACAGCAGAAACTTGATTTCAAAGACAGGAGCAGCATCCTGACAAGGACCAGGCCTACTGGGCTCTCAGCACCCTGAACTAGCACCTGCTAGTTAGCAGCCTTAGCTAGCACCTGCTAGTTAGCAGCCTTAGCTAGCGCTAGCGAACTGTGTTGAGTTCAGAATACCACAGTATCCTGAGCCACGCTCAACTACAGGAACAGAGTTAAAAGAATCTTGCTGCTGATGCTGAAGGATCAAGCAGCAATACAAACTAGATAGTTTTTTGTTTACATGACAAATAACAGTCTCCTTTTACTGTAAACCATGCTATTTATCACAATAACAAAATGGAAAAACTCTCTAGATTATTCTCTACTAATAGCACAATAGTTAAAACCAAGTGTGGGATTTGTGAAACTTCAATGAAGGGCGACTTCACAATTTTTATGCTTTTGGATAACACTAGAATTGTTCTTTACTGAAGTTTAACAAATCAGATAAAGGTTTCACAAATCCCACACTTGGTTTTAAATATTCTGATATGTGTTGAGAATAATCTAGTCCAGATTTGAAGAGTCTAGGTGTTGTAGTTTTTTAGCTGGAGTAAATTAAAGATGGTGATGGTAGTGAAAAATTAAGTGGAATCGCCCTTTAGCCGTTTCCAAATTGGAAGCTGCAATTGGAAACCAACTTCAGCTTCATCCAAGCAGGAGGGGCTAACATACAGTTCTCTTAATGTATGATCGGCATAAAATTGATCCCAAATACATAATTTAATCAAATATTTTCATAAATGATGGTGGCGTTGGCTGTAGGAATTTGCTTTGCAATCGGTGGGTTGCCAGATTGATGCCTTATCTACTGTTAAGATTTCAGTTTGGTCTATTAAAGGCATTATTAAGAAAAAAAACAAAATGTCATTCAGTTCTTTGTAAAAATTACTTTTGCAGTCTTGTTTACGGTTTTACATTGTAGATATAAATATCAGCAAAATTTTTAATTTTGGCTGATTTGTTAAGTTTAGGGTAATTAACTGCTGGCAATATTACAATATTTTTCTATGAACTTTACAATTACTTATATTTTTACAATATATTTCTATATTTTCTACATTTCATGACTGTCAAAATTACTTAGGATATATGTTTATTGAGTTATGATACTTCCACGTATTTTTTACGGTAGTATAATGCTTTGGATATTAAAGTCAGTAACTGTTGGTATTTTACCATTTTTTACCATAGATTTACTGATTTTTTTTTTTTTTTTT
>NW_015114066.1:277359-279963 GCF_001443285.1 Poecilia latipinna | reverse complement strand
TTCCATGTATTTTCTACGGTAACAAAATGTTTTTGATATTACGGTCAGTAACCGTTAGTAACTGTTAGTGTTTCACAATTTTCTACCGTAAATTTATGGATTTTTTTTTGCATTGTTGACTTATGGTAGTTCCATGTTAGCATGTTAGTAGTTCCATGTTACCGTAGTTCTACGGTAGCAAATTGTTTTGGACATTACAGTCAAAAACTGTTGGTATTTTACCGCTTTTTACCGTAAATTTATTGACTTTTTTTGCAGTTTTGACTTAAGGTAGTTCCATGTAATTTCTACGGTAATTAAATGTTTTTGGATATGACGGTCAAAAACTGTTGGCATTTTACTGTTTTTTACTGTAAATTTACTGACTTTTTTTATAGTGTGGTACTTTCTGCTGCTCTTGAGAAACCTTTTGTAAACCAGACCTGAATGTTGAACAGTTGATTACTATAAAGAAGACTGGGTGCTATAGCTACACAGATGATACACAGATCTACATTATGGTCTCACCAGGTGACTCTGAACTCATACAAACACTGAACAGATGTTTAGAACAAATAAATGTGTGGATGTGTGGACAGTTATCTTTGGACCTAAAGAGGAACGGTCTAGTCAATGCACAGCTTCAGTTATTACAACTAGAAGCTATTACATCTAGATCAGTCCCGAAACCTGGGTGTAGTGATGGACTCTGACCTGAACCTTCAGAGCTACGTACAGATAGTTACAAAGTCGACCTTCTATCACCTGCAGAGCATTTCCAGGATTAGAGGACTAATGTCTCAGCGAGATCTAGAGAAACTCATCTTATTTGTATTGATTACTGCAATAGTGTCTTCACAGGTCTGCCTAAAGAATCAATCCTCCAGCCACAGCTGATCCAGAACGCTGCTGCTGGTGTTCTGACTAAAACCAGTTAGATAGAGCACATGACTCCAGTTCTAAAGTCCTTACACTGGATCCATGTAGCTCAGAGAATAGATTTTAAAATACTGTTATTGGTAAATAAGTCACTGAATTGTTTAGCACCACAATACATTAAAGATCTGCTGTTGTCATATCAACCTTCCAGACCTCTCAGGTCTTCTGATTCTGGTTCTGCTCTGCATCTCCAGAACCAGAACCACATATGGAGACACAGGATTCAGCTTCTATGCACCACAAATCTGGAACAAACTTCCAGAAAACAACTGAAACACTGAGTTCCTTTAAATAAGGCTAAAACCCCGATCAGTTTTGACCCATAATAACTGGAACACTGACCGACACATTTGATGGGTATTGATGATTTAAATGATGCCACTTGACAAAGTGTGATGTCTGTTAATTGGTTTTCACAGTTCTTGATAGTATAATGTGTTTTTCATGATGTAAAGCACTTTGAACTGAAATGCCAATCAAATAAACGATTGATCGACTGAACAGTTGAACAAATCGTAATCTTGTGTTTAATTAGACAAAAGCAAACATTTGCATGTAGACTCTATATCTGCATTCTGTATTTATAGGGTAGTATCTATAATGTTGACTCATGAAGTCAGTGGAAACGTTTCTCCACATGCATCACTGGGTCCTGTCCCTCAGTACACACCAGGTGTGGTGTGTACTGGTGAGTGAGTGAACAAAGTTTGTGTTTCTCAATGAAGAGCATTGGCATCTCACTTCTGTTAGCCAGACATCTGTCAGCCAAATGTTTGAGTGAGCATAGCAATGATCACGTAAAGATCAAGGCATCATCTTAAAGTACTGTCATATGAGAACAGAAACATTGAAAATACTATGACAAAATTTTGCACAAAGTTTGTGTTTAGTGTATTGTTGTACTGCTTCCTTTCTCCCTGTATATGGATGTTATATAGATTACGGGACATCTTCTAATGAAGGATGCAGAGCTCAACAGCAGGGTATAGATTCATATTTAAACGATAATGCTGTTGTTTTGAGACCATTTTCAAATGATATAATGTTAATGTCAAATTAATGCAAGAACACATTCTCAAAGATCAATAAACCTTAAATCCAAATGAACTGAACTTTTATCACTGAAACTGGAAGACAGTTAAATAAATTAACAAAACAACAGAAACGATAAATAAAATTAATTATGAAGTCACTGAAAACAAAATTAAGAAAAGGACTACTTGAGACCAAGGCATCAGACTGTTTTTGATCCAGTTTTTGGTAGAAAAAAAGAAAGAAAAGTGAAAAACGATAAATTATGCAAATGGAAATTATTGAGTTTGTTTTAATTTATCATGTGATTAATTGATTTATTGATTATTGTGACAGGCCTACTCACAGGACATTCAAAGAACTGAGTACAATTAAAATAAGCAAAAATATCCAGGCAGAAATTTGAAACTTGAGTCTTAAAGAGTTAAGAGAGTTTATTTAGAAAATGTCGAATTTTGCAATTATATGGTGAATGGAAATGCAGCCAAAGTTTCACAAGGTTTACCAAGGTAAGAAATGACTCTAATAAAATAACCAAACACAGTTTCACAGGGACTCATAAAAGCTACTAACAAATGACCCATCCCCCCCCCCCAAAAAAAACACATCCAACCAAAAAATCATATTTTATAGAAAAATCCTTCAATCAAACTA
>NW_015114066.1:268264-274157 GCF_001443285.1 Poecilia latipinna | reverse complement strand
ACCAAAACCAATTTTACCGGGGCCCAAAAAAACTACTAAAAAAAAACCCCCCCCCCCCCCCCCCAAAAAAAACCCTACAATCCTAAAATGATAATTTATGGTATAATTCTATCATTCAGCTTAATTTTCACAAAAACAGTCACAGAATCAAAGAGAGTTTCTGTTAATTTTAGCCCTCATAAACTATTTAAAGTGATTACAGTCTGAGGCTGCTTTAGAGCGAGTCCAATCTGAGCCCCACCACTGGCCAAGGAGCTCTCAGTGAGGAGCAGCTTAACAGATCAGATGAAAGGAAGGAATCATGGAAGCTTCAACCAGCAGAGAGCAAGGAGAGCATCTGCTCAAAGGCCACCTCCCCATGCCCGGCTCACCATCTCCAGAAGAAGTCGGGCATGGAGCCTCCATCTCCCCAGCTCCTCGCTAATTCCAGTGCCCCCGCCACACGCGGGCTAATTAAGGCCATGCATTTATTTATGACTGAGCTCATTAAACAGGGAAAAAGATGGTCGCCGCTCTGAAAACACATTAGTCCCGGAGGAAACTGCCTGTGAAGTCGCACTCCTCGGGGCTGTTTCAGGTCACAGACTCTGAATCTTTGTGACATATGAAGAAACGGCGAGATGTAATGCCTTTTAAAAGAAAGAGGAATTAAAAAAAAAAAAAATCAGTTCGGAGGCAAAAAAAAAGGGAAAAAACCGAGGGGGGAGTGATGGATTCTTGGGGGTATATTTGAAACTGCTTGAACTGGTCCCATAATTACATCTATAGGTCAGCGACCGGGTGGTGTGGGTGGAGGGGAGGGGGGGAAACTCCTCTCCCAGGTTTTTGCTTTGCTTTTCTTTTGTCCTCTGGTGTTTGTGAAAACTGTTTGGTTCCCAAGGCGTTTCTTCTAATTCACAATGAAAACTGCTGCAGAAAGACAGGAGCAGAGTCATTAGCAGAAATAACTACTCAGATGAGCACAAAGTGTCCTCGCCCTTAAGCCCCCTGCCCCCCACCTCCACCTCCACCCTCTTCTTTTTATATTACTACGGTATTTAAGTTCATTTCAGACTGAGTCGGCGCAGAGCCGTGAAGTAAAAGGCAGGGGATATCCCTCAGGTGTGTTTTGTCTCCCTGGAGTGCTTCCTTTTCTCACTGTGTGTGTGTGTATGTGTGTGTAAAGGGCATAGACGTAGAGATCTTAAGCAGATCCTTCCCCCTCTCTCGTAATTGCAAAGATAATGCCAAATCACACAGTCCTTTGCTGAGCCAACTGGCATCTTGATTTAGTGCTTTTTAATAGCTTGAACTCCGAAGACACCGAGAAATTACTTTTTTTTCTCTTCTTGAACTTTTGAGCTGTTGACGGAAAAAGTTAAGATGGCGGGCGTTTTTGCCGTTGCTAGCATCCGTAGCTCCCGATGAGTTTGGATCTAGAATGTTAGGCTACGGTAGCGATAACAGACATTATCGCTACCGTAGCGATAAATATGAATTCTGGATAAATATTGACTTTTATTGCTAAAAACTATTTAATTTACTTTTGTTTTTGAACATTAGCATTAGCATTTTGGTTGTTTTAATTATAACAAAGCCTATAAGCAACATTAATAATGTATACACCCAGACTCTGGTGAATGGCTTATTATCTGGTGTATACCTTTGAATTTTCTCCAAAAATTTAAATTGATTGAATTTTTGGAGAAATTACAAAACAAAATGTTTCATTTCTTTTTATTTAAGGTCTATTTTTCAAAATTAGCATTAGCATTTTGGTCATTTTCAATATATTAAAGTTAAATAATCGATATTAATAAGGTCTATACCCAAATTCTAGGCAAATATTGATTGACTTCTTGGAGAAATTCCTAAAAAAAGTTTCTTGACCTTTTGTTTATGGTTTGTTTTTCAAAATTAGCATTAGCATATTGGTCACTGTGAATGTAACAAAGCCAATAAACCTAACAAACATTTGCTTGGGTCAGTTCTATATATCTGCTTTGAATTGGAATCAGACAGGATCAGAAAAGTTTTAACAGTTATGCTGATGATACTCTGATCTAATTAATCCTAATGAATTCAATCAGTTAGGTAGATTACAGGCATGTCCTCAAGACAAAAAACCTGGAAAAAAAACTTTTCAGCTTTCTGACAAATCAGATTTTGTCATCTTTGGATCTCTGAAAAAGAAACTGCTTAAACTTGATTGGGATAGTACCGGTATACATAGCCTCCGAACATGTCATTTCAGTCCTATATTAAACAAGTTTAATGTTTCATCTTGTGATTATTGCCAAAATTAGAAATATGCTGTCCAGGAGTGATGCCAAAAAACTACTTCGTCCACTTGTTACTTCAAGGCTGAACTGCTGAAATTCTTTACTATCAGGAAGTCCACAAAATCCAGCTAAAAGCTGAAACGCTGCAGTAATCAAGTTCTGATGAAACTGAAAAAGAGGAATCATATTTCTTCTGCTTCATCAAACATTAGCTGAAATCAACAGCAAACAAGTAAAACGATCTCAAAGATTCTCACTTTTTAGCTCTTAAAATGTTTCAGCTTTGCAGCATTTTGAATGTTGTTCAGTCTAGAATGAGAAGTTTTAATATAGATGTGTTTTAATATAGGACACTAATGCTGAAAGCACATTAGAGATATTATTTGGCAACTTACACTGTAAAAACACAAAATATTACCAAGTGATTTTGGTCTGGTTTCTTATTTCATTTGAAATAAGACAAAACTAATCCATAAGTAACTTTTCAGCAAGATATAGGAGCTTGTTTTGAGTCAGCAAATCCTTAACATTGATTTAAAAAGATACTGGTTCCGTCAAATAATTTTAGTTATAACAAGACATTGTATAAATGAAATAATCTGCCAATGGAACTAATACTTTTTAAAATCAATATTATGGAACTATTGACTCAAAAAAAAAAAAAAACTTGTATTGCTGAAAAGTCTTGTAAGTCATTTTGTTTTACTACAAGTGTACTAAGATGTTTGCTCTAGAAACTAGAACAAAACTGCAAAAACACAACATACATTTATTTATAATTATTGACCAGGCATCCACTGATTGGTGCCACGTCTGATCAGTTTGTTTTTTTCTTTCCTGGACTTGTGCAGACGGTGGTGGTTGATAGATAAGCGCGGCGGCGTGTTTGCGATGCGGCAGACATGGAGGGGCTCAAATCAATCCGCAGGATACCCACTCAGCGCTTCGTTTCAGGACGGCTGATAAACAACAGCATTTGGTGACCTTTCGCTGTTCTTATGGGGGATTTAACCCCCTGCTCAGAGCTGCACCATGCTGCTGGCTCCAGCAGACACCAGCACAATGAAACGCCACAACTCAGATGTGGTGCAGGATGCCTGCACCAAAAGAAGAAAAGGAAAAAAAAAATGTCTGACAGCATTTTGGTTTGTTCCTCCGGAATCACGGTTAGTGTGAGGAGTGACTGCTGTGCGTGTGTGTGTGTGAGGCAAAAGGAGGCGTCGAACTCTTCACACTCTGGAGGGCCGTGTGTGTAAGATGCTTTCAGCAGCAAGCAGGAACTAGTTGTGCACTTACTGGGAGAGGAAGCTCTGAGTGTTTGGAGTACTCAGCCCACTTAATGCATTATTATTGAAACTACATTCTTGGGAGGAATGGAGGGGGGGATGTAGT
The DNA here is from genome assembly GCF_001443285.1 of Poecilia latipinna. Lineage (NCBI taxonomy): Eukaryota > Metazoa > Chordata > Actinopteri > Cyprinodontiformes > Poeciliidae > Poecilia > Poecilia latipinna. The sequence goes on along the minus strand of NW_015114066.1, from coordinate 270,504 downwards.
ACTTTGCAGGAGCCAAACCAGACAAGAAGAAGAAGAAGAAGAAGAAGAAGAAGAAGAAGAAGAAGAAGAAGAAGAAGAAGAAGAAGAAGAAGAAGAAAGGAGCTGTGTCTGTGGGTGAATGTTTGCAATTTTCTCTTGTGAATGCAGATATTTTATTTTTATTTATTTTTTGCTTTGGAAGTTGATTCTTTTAATTCATCCGACGGCAGAGAACCAAAATACCCCTGGGAGATTTAGATGTAAAATAATTTTCCTTCAAGCAAAATGATGGCTTTTGGTAGGAAACTCTCAAAAGACAGAAGACTGTGAAAAAGTGCTAATTTTCTTTCACTTGAAAAACAAACAAAAAATTAGTTTAAAAAAAGTATATATATATATATATATATATATATGTATATATATATATATATATATATATATATATATATGTGTGTGTGTGTGTGTGTGTGTGTGTGGCGGGAAAATACATAATACTGCTGTTTCTGAAGCTCCTTCACCACAGGAGATTAAAGGATTTCTCAAATATAAATGAATCAAAGCATCACTCCAGATTTGTTTTTGATTAAATTAGAACATTATTACATGATGTAACGTAACAAAAAAAAGTGTCAATTTTATGTACTACTGTCCCTTTAACTACCACCTGTCCTTTTCCTTCCGCTTCACCGTTACGTGTGACCTTGTGTCGGTCCACCACGTAAAGTCCCAACAAAGTCTGCGGTTGCAAAGCTGACAAAATGTGTCAGAGCTTAATACTTGAGCGAGGCGCTGCGTGGAAATGCGGTCGTACCGGTTCCTCTGGATGAAAGCGCAGCCACCCAGGTAAAGTTTCCACTCAGACTAAATGCGGCTTCGAGAAGACAAGAGTCCTGTGGGCACGAGGTGCTCCGTTTCCCTCGCTCCATTATGAGTGCATTTACGCTCTGAAGGACATCGGAGTGTAAAGCGAGCCTCTTCTGGTTAGCAAAAAGCAACACTTTAACTGGGAGGCTCGCGCCAGAGTTCACAGCATACATAACAGACAGGATAGTGTTACCTGCCACCATGGGCCAAACACGACTGCCAATAATTGCCTTACCAATATTTGCATGTCCCTCTTAGTGTTATTGAACACCCCGCTAAGTAACTGAGTACCGCGGCTCCGGCACTATTTTAAGTTGTTTGCTGATTCCATGGTGGGCTGAAACAAGACAATTATGAAGCCCATTTCCCTCCATTATGGCGTTTTAAGGGGCCTCAGCTTTCATTGAAAGCTTAGATCCTGGCATGCGTTGTATAAATAGTCTCGCTGGAAATGGAAGGCAACTTTTGTGGAAATGGCATTTTCTAAAATAAATGATGCACACAAAGAGATTTGCCAAGTATTGCCGAGGACTACTGAGAGGAGTAAATGTGGTTGAACCCCTTATTTTTTACCTTTAATAGAAAAACTTTAGACAATGCAGTGCCTTTCCCCCAATACCAGCTGAAGATGGTATTGTCATGGATGGAAATAGAGAAATGTTGGAAATATGGAAATAAATGTGTGTCGCCACCAGGATATGAAAATTTGGAAGAAGTTTGACTTGTAAACGTCATAATCTGTAGTTGTTCGGACTCTTAGGCCTGGACCACATTTAGCCGGATATTAAAAACAAATACATTTTTATACGTTCCAGACTTTCATACACACCAGTGGTCCCCAACCTTTTTATTACCGCGGACCGGTCAAGACTTGGAAATTTTATTGTGGCCCGGGTGGTGGGGGTTGGGGGATGAACAGTCAGATAAGGCTTCTGCATGTTGGTGTTCCCGTTAAAGCCTGAATATACCCAATTTGGGTTGTCTTGGCCCTTTTATCGCAACCTGTGTGGTTTACCGTGACTGGGAACGAGAATACAACCTGCTGAATGTGACAGGTAGCCAATCAGAAAGCGCGGTGACGTAAGAACAGAGGGAAATCCCAAACAGCTGACGTATCACGCAACCAAGAGTCCGGTGGATATGGAAATGTTTATTATTATATGTAAAGGTCATTATTATATGTTTATTATGTTTATTCAGTTAAAAATGTTAACTATGAAAAAACATATTCACCTCCAAATCATAGTGCAGCAAATAGAGCGGCTGCTCTTTTATCTCTTAAAATGAGTCAACAAACTATCACTATTGCTTCTACATCGTCATCCGTGTTTGGTTATTCTAAATTTCCATATGCTATGTTGGGGGGTTTTACTGGATTATCCTCTGGAATTGGGATG
>NW_015114066.1:251704-263999 GCF_001443285.1 Poecilia latipinna | reverse complement strand
AATCACAAAATTCTGGAGGGACAGCTAATTATTAACTATTAAGAGTTTAATGGGTTTCTTGGACGCATTCTGGCACAACCAGCCCCTTTAAGAACGTTCAGATTTTTGGTATGGCTCAAAATGAAACTGCATTTGACTCATGACCAACAAGAAAACTCTTATGTATGATTATTTAGAAAAACTCCGACTCCAGTGGAGATTTGAGGAAACTGTTTCTGCGTTTTCATGTGTTCATGGGAAAAACTGATATTTAGCATCCCGGACATTACAATCTGTTCACCGACAAATGGTGCGTCAATACATCCGTATACCTGCCTAGAGAAAATGTGAAGAAGTTTACGGGGTGTGAATAGTTATGTGAGGCACTTAATATTTTAGCATGTTTAAAGTTCTACACGTAGGACTTGCGTGTAAAATCTAAATGACGTTAGTGACGACTGCTAATTTACCACTGGAAGCAGTTAACAACAGTAGAATAACATAAAAATGTGTGTGTTTTAGCCTAAATACTGAAAAATGAAACAAGTGCAAAATAATATTGTGAGCTGAATTCACATGCTTCATTTATGCCTGCAAGTTTTCTGCTTTTTACAAATAAGCCACATTTTTTACCTCATACCCAAGTTTCTAACCAGACAGAGACGTAAAGGGGAACAGCAAAAGCAAATGAGATGGATTAGCTGAGCTTACCAACAACTGACACTGTCATACAGGACATGTTACTGTGGAATATTATCTCATCTCTGCTGCTCAGAAATTGAGCTGTTAGCATGTCATGACACTAATGAGTGTCAAACAGCACCAGTCTTAAGTCAGAGGCCTCTTTAGATTTGTTGAGGCATTGACTGTTACCAGAGTCATCCACAACGGCTCTTTGACGATACTGGGATAAAGTGACTTAGGACATCATTTAATTTCCCCTTGGGATAAATAAAGTATTTTTAAATTGAAGATAATCTTTGTTCATTTTCCATTGATTCCCCCTGAGTTTATGATCTGCAGACTGAAATGGAAAAAGGCAACAACAACAAAAACAAAACTCCCTTGTTTATAATTTTAAATTAGTTGTCAAAGGAATCCAATCTTCCAATGGTACAAATAGCACTCAAGACATCAGCGTGCGTCTGCTGCGCAAAACTTCCCCATGGCCATTGGACAAGATGACGGCTTTAACCCTTTCATGCATGAATTGTGATCCTTTGTGTCAGGATTTTTTTCAACATTTTTTAAAATTTTATTAAGGCATAGAGAAAAGGTAAGAAAAAACATTTTGTAAAAAAAACGTTTTTAAAAAAAATAATTTTAGGTGATCAATTGTAATTTTCTCCAAATACAGTTATTTGAAAAATACATCAGTAGTATTGTTCTTTAGGGGTTATCTGATGTCACAATAATTTTTTTTTTTACCTGCAAGAATCGTCTACAGCAGAAGGAGGGACTGGGTTGGTCGACATGCTTTTTTTGTCTGTCGGCCATATTGGATTTAACAAAAATAATTTCTGGCATTTGCAGCTGATGGCCAGTAGTTGATAGTGTATTTTATGATGCATTAGTGTCCACTTCAGTGGTCTGTGTGCATTTATAACATAGAAATCCACAAGAAGCACAAGAAAATGGCTTTTAGATAGCTGTCCACTGTAGTGACCACTATGTATGAAAGGGTTAAAGATGCAGAGCAAACCCTGAATAATTGCATAACCATGTCCAGTAGAGGCTGCCGTAGTCATAAATCTATTACATGTGTTGAGCATCTGGAAAGATTTACTTAGAATGTTTCAAAGAGAAAAAAAAAACAAAACAACAAAAGCTAGCCCAGCAACACATCAGCTGTTGGTGTCTTCCAAACCACCTTGAGATAAATGACATAAAAAAAAAAACTAGCGGCAGAATGGAAATGTAAACTAATAGCAAATTAATACAAGGTGGCTAATTATGAGTAATCCAGTTGTGGAGCATCAGCAGACTCCCCAGCGGGGAGCAGAAAGGAGCTGGCGGTTGGAGCACAGTGATTTCCCTCAGGCAGATGTGCCATTTAAGTATGCTGCATTGTTATGAGGGAGATCCATTAGCCCCTACATGATGTGCCACATCAAAGCAAATTCTCACATATGGATTATTTGTAAATCTTGTTTTTTTGTTTTTTTTTTCCTCTCCAGACTTAGCCGGTTGATGCCAAACTATAAGTTCATTTTGTAAATTGACATATGAGCTCTGAGTAGACTGTATGTGTTGATGTGTGTGTGCATGAGAGTATAAACAGCTTAATAGAAGCAAGCGGATTTCATAAGGGAAATGGCTGTCAGTGGTGCACAAAGTAGTCCTGTTCAGATGTGGATTACCGAGCTCACCAACCAGAGAGCCTCTGCGAGGCGACTTCGGTCTTCGCCACGTCCATCCTGTTTTACAGTTTTGACTTAAATCGAACACAACCTCTAAAATAAAGAGGTTCACGGTAAAGATTTATTTATTTATTTATTTTTTATTTTTTTTAGATGATCCAAGCATTAATGCCGGCCACGTTTTAACGATGTTTACAAAGCTTTACCCGCCTAAGAGGTTAGTTTTAAGTGCTGCGTGGAGCCGCCTGCCAAAGCTCCATTTGAATCGGACATATAACCGCAGAATTATCCCCGGTTATAGTTCTGGTTCAGATTTTCTTTCTAAATCTATCTGCGTCGCTTGACTGCATTTGCAGTGAAATTCAGCTGCAGTGGTGAGATATTGATGTTGCAACATAAAACAGCCTGCATGGTGGCTGTTTTGTGACATTTTGTCATAAAGTTTCTCCTCCTATTGCAAAAAGTTAAACTATTGGCCGGTGTAAGTGCATTTTGTATCTAATTCAACATTTTTAAAAAAATAACACGTCATTAATGTATTATTCTGTTAATTCTATATTTTAATATTATAATAAAACATTGGACTAATATAACCTGTTAAAAAAACCCAACAACATGTAAGTAATTGCAACTACAAACCTCATATTTCTTTATCTTTTATGAAAAGGACCAACAAAAAGATGCGTATGTCCAGTCAAGGGCACTGCTAGCTAGAAAGCTAGTTGCGTTAGCACTAATTTTAATTGTAAATATTCCTCTGATGCTAAGGCGCTTTGTCAATGTAGTATTTAGTGGAAGCTAATGCTACAGTGCTAAATTCAACCATGTCTTTTGCATCATTCTCAAGTTACTGAGTAAAATTTGTAATTACAAACTTATCTGCATGGTTTGCGCTTTATTCAGCTGAAAGTTTACAAAACAGCAAAAATTAGCTCTTTAGAATTTATATGGAAAAAAAATATTTAGAGGAAGGTATGTGGGTTAAGCATTTTTCAAATCAGCAAAAATTAGCTTAGCGCTAAGCAGTTTGCTAATTACCTTGTTAGAATCGGACGTATAACGATTAAGCTAAATTCTGGGAAAGCCCAGACGGAAACCGTGTGGAGTTTATTAAATATTTGACAGTAGAGTGGGGGTTCACCTTCCAACAAGACAACAGGCCCAGGTGTAGAGTCCAAGCTACAACTGGGTCTGCTTCAAAACATGTTGATGTATCAGAATGAGCTGGTGAAAGCAGAGACCTAAATCCAGTTAAGAATCAGAGGTAAGATTCGGAATTTACAGAAAGGCTGTAAACCACATGGAGGAGGCAAAATGTGCAAGACTGGCCGAGGCATACCCCACAATGTTGGCAACTTCAGCAATTCACTTTCCATCAGCGGTAGACCCGAAAAATATTCTGGCAATACAGAGTATTTTAGTATGTCACTTCAACTTTTAACAGTCTCATTGTGAAATAAGCTAGGCCTACTTGTCTTGCCTCAGGTCATTGAGCGCTGAGGCGACTTGACCAGAGCAACACCTTGAATATTCTTTCTTACAGTCATTCCTTTGTCGATTTACTACTGTCCATTGTCCTTTTTATTGACCTAGCATGGGTCAAGCTTCAGCCATTGGTAAGGTCGTCTCAGTGAGTTTGAGACTTCCAGGTTCCTGTAGCTGCTGGGAATCATCTACATTGTCTGTGCTCCACCTACATGTTATATGCATGTTTATGCTGCGAGGCTTCCTAAATATCTAAGGACTATTGTTACAGTAAATATGCCTTTGTGCTGCACAGATAAACATGATTCTTGCAAACTTAGAGTTGGTGAACAGCCTTGAGTATAAGGAGAAAACTTTATGGTGCATCCAGTCATGGAATACCAACATTTACCTTAAAGGGTTGTTAATAACTTGAATTTGTAGATAGTTGGACTTCAAATTGTTTGTGAATGATCTTTTGAACTCTTCCCAGATTGGTGGGCAGTAAAAATGACTTCACTAAGATCATGGCTGGTGATTAAGTGTATTGTTTTATGCAAAAATTTGAAAAATACTTTGATGTTAATGTTTGTCACTCATATTATTCAATGTTCTTCAAAGAGGAAGGACTGTAGCAGTCTGTGTTACAGAATTTTTGAAAGTTTCTAACAACACTGTTGATTTAAAGCAGAGATTGAAACTGGTTGGAAACAGTGAGTTTCTAAGAACAGCAATTATCTATCTCATATTAAACCATCAGGGCAGGGTGATCGTTTTAACAAATATGGAACAAACGTAGTTTTGTAAAAGTTGCATACTGCAGCTTTACATGCAACATCAATAAACCGCTTTATCTAGCTTCATACGGCTGAGAAAACATTCAACTCTGTGCCGTTGTCACCTCCCTAAATGAATCAAATCAAAAAGTGTTACTTATCTCCTAGATTAAAGCTTGATCATTCCAGAATCAACTTGTCTGGTGCTAAACCCACGAGGCCAAGAGCAGATCCCGTCGTGCATGAAATTTCAATTTAGAACCCAAGACACTGTTTACTCTTTAGGCCCATTTCCTCTCCCTACTTGAGCTGATTTCGGCATCAAAGTCTGCTTTTGTACAGCAGCAGCATTGTTTCATCAGCAGCAGCAAGTGAGGCTCACCAGCGGCACCACACTGTGCAGATAAGTGCATCAGCTATTACTGGGTCCCTCCTTCAGACCTATTAGGTCTTGCGAGGACTTCAAACACCAATTTGTTCTGCAAATAGCCCATTCAATTTGTGCCCACCAAAGAGAGACACCTCTCTCCCTCTCTGCAGTAATTGAATCTTCAAAGGGACATTTTCCTCCATTTCTGCCAGGTATTAGAGTGATGAATAGCAAACGGTCATCTGAATAGAAAGAGAGGATACATGTTTATCCATTTTCAGTCAGGCGCTGATCATGGCGCCTTGATGACTGCGGGGTTGGTAATAGGATTGAAGGGGGTCCTCGGTAAGAGTCGCTCTTGAACGCAACTTTGCTTTGTGGTTCTACGAGCTAGCTGCAGCTCACCGCAAACCGTTCTGGGTAATAAGGTGGTGGCAGCGTTATGCTGTGGGGGGGATGCTCTCCGGCAGCAGGTAAAGGGAAGCTGGTCGGAGTCGAAACAGAAAAAGTCAAGGATAAAAATGTCATTTTTCCACACAGCAAACACACGGACAATGCAAACTTCATAAGACAAATGCAACAGAAAATTGCTTCAAATAAAAAAAAAATTGCAATCATAGGAAATAGAAAAGAAAGAAATCCAATGAAAAATGTTGCAAATAGCAGAAACATCTGGAAATATGAAAAGGTGCACTATTGCTTCAAAAGGTAAGTCCTCCAGACCACTAGGGGGAGTCTGGAGTAGGTTGTATAACCTATATAAACAGCCACGTCTTCAGTATCATAAAGACTGCTCGTTTCAATGACATGAAGTATAACACACTCAGGCCCATGTTCCTATGGTCGTTACTGAGAGCCTGATCTCATACGATATTTTTGTCGACTCCCCCTAGTGGTCTGGAGCCCTTTCAATTAGTGGAGCCAGTTAATAGCATTACACAAGTGCTGTGATTTTTTTGTTTGTTTTGTACTAGTTGTGTTGTTTTCCTCCTTGCTCCCATTTCCTGTGTTTGCAGTGATTTTTCTGTTGCATTTGGGGGAGGTTGTGTGTTTTGCAGTTCCAGCTGGTTGCGGTACGTTTCACTGGTTTCTGCAAGTTTGCGCCTGTTGGTATTTCTGTCTCCAAAGCACATTTCTCCTTTAAGAAATAAACATACCAGGGTCACAATGAATTTGAGGAGGCTTTAAAATCTTCCAATACTTTTATTATTTAAATACACCATACGGGAGCAAATGTCTCGGAAAATATCACAAATAAATTTCTCTTTCATTCATCATTTATATGTTGGGAATGATATCTACATTTCTGGCTATGAGCAGAACTTCTTCAGGTTGCCATGGTGTGAAGGGAAGGGAGCTGGATGCAGAGGGGTCAGATGTACTGTAGCCACACCTGGACAACATTTACATGCATACTGTACATACATGGTAGCTTTACAAATACACCACAAGTGTTCATGATTTGTTTTCCACAAAATGCCACAGATATTGTATTTAAACCCCATTCATATATACATATGCATATGAACACATATGTATATATGAATCAAAAACAGAAAGAGAACATATTCCCCCTTTTTTTTGACAACACTTAAAATATAGAAAGTGAAATCACCACGTTTCTGGGAAATGAGGATAGAAAAGGAAGAGAGGGGAAAAAAAAAAGAAAAGTTCCCGCTTTTCCCCCAAGAGTGTCTTTAAACAAATGTGCAGCGTTGAAAAGTCTGCAACTCTTAAACCTAATTAGTCTGTTTTTTTTACTTTTCTGTCTTCGCTCAGTCACAACATCCTCTGTCGGTTGCTTTAACGTCCTCTCTACCTGGAGAGTCCCCTTCTGATTACGATCAGTGTTAAAACTCCGAAGCGTTCCCGAGCGTTCTCGTCTCAGTTGTAATAAGTGCAAATATCCACCCAGATTTGGGGAAAAGCCGAAGGTTGAAGGCTAGGAGTTGGGGGGCGGGGCCTTGAGGGTTGCGGAGATGAGAAGTCAGGTTACTGGTTAAGATGGGCAGAGGGTTCCTTTAGGGCGAACGGGCCTGGGCTGCTGCTGATCCACGCTGTCTCTGGTGACAATGAGGAAGGGCTAAAATGAAGGCACACATCCTGCTTCCTGCACAGCTTCCCACCTAACACACCTAGCACGAAAAACAAACAGAAACGGAGATTAACAACGCACTAATCCACTTTTTTCACTTACGATACTTCTATCTGAGGTTTAGTATCGGTCGATACCGATCCGATACAAAAAAAACTGCTGAATTGACTTAAAATTTCTTTTTTTTTTTCTTTAAACACAGACATAAATGTACTGAATTACAAATGAATTTGATAACTCTGTAACAGTACTGCATACTTAAATACATCAATAGCTTCACAAGTAGAAATGCAAATGTTTGTGTTAAGCGATTCAATTCAGATTTTTAGGGTAATGATTCGATTTAGAAACAATTTTTGATTCACACACTGTTTTTCTATTCAAACAGTCTAGAGATTGTTTAAATTATGTGACAACAGGAAAAGAGTTTTAACAAAACCATCAATTATTTAAAACAATTTGATAGGTTTCCATACTGTATCACAATTCACCAGTTTATATTCCAACAAATATAGGTTTATGAATGAAATTCTGTAACTTATATTGCCAGTATTAGGTTAGCTTACCTGGCATAGCTTTGTCATAAATAAAAAAAATCTCAAAGTTTCAAATATAATTTTACAAAAAAATTAAGCAAAATCTATTTCTAAGCATTTTGAAACGGTCCAAAATTCACGGGACAATATGTAGATGTAAAAATAAACTGCAACAAGCCTTTTAAATGGTACAGAAAGTGCAATTAGAAAATCTAAATATAATATAAGAATAAATAAACAATGACACCTCTCAAAGCACGAATCCTAGAATTAATCTTGAATAGATGTGCTCTTATAGATCTCAGGCGCATTGCCACCGATGCTCGATCTATAATTTTTGTCGAAATCAGAACTGATAAAGATATAAACATTGGATTGGTGCATCTCAAACAAACATCTCTGGTCAGCATTAAAAGCAAGACGTTGAAGTGTTAAACGTGTCCACTCCCCTCCACCTGATAAATACATTTCCACTAGCGCCTGTGTTTAATTTATTGATCAGCCAGGCTTTGAAAACCATCTGGTGTCCCATTTACTTAGCACCGACTCAGAAGTGCCTTCATGAGGCGATTCTCTTTGGTATAATTAGAAGCACGCTCCAGCATAACTGCAGGAGGTGCTCAAGCCTGTGAAACAGAAATGCAGGGGGAGGAAACACTATTATCTGTCTGGGTAAAAAAAAAAAAGGAAGAAAAAAGAAACAGCTTTAAACTTTTTCATCTTCCTCGTGTTTTTCTCTGCGATTCTAGGGGTGATTTACTTCCCCCCTCCCCTTCATCCTTCAAATCACTAGGAGGGCTTGAGTCTATTAGTAATTGCAAACTCCGACTTTGGGGGCTAATTAAAGTGACTGACGCTGGGAGGGTCTTCCTCCCCTGGGTCAAAGTGAGCTCTGTTTGAGAGAGGTAATTTGTCTGCTCTGAACAAAGAGATTAGGCAGGAAGAAGCTGGAAAGGAAGCTGAAGATATGAGCGCAAAAACGATCGCCGCAAAAATCGCAAATAATCAAAACGACTGCGGCCTGATGCATTGGTGCGGTATTGATTCGGAGGTCCGGAGTCCTGCCAGATTCTGCTAAACGTGCCACAATGTGCTGGAGCAGCAGGATGATCCTCCACGTTTTCCCATGTGGAGCTAACAGAAGCATCCACTGAGCGTCTCTGTTTATTTAAATATCCTCTCCTCTCCTCTCTCCGCTATAATTAAAGCACCGGGGCCAATATTCAGATTGTGTTTTAGCATCAATAATGCAGCACTTTTTTTTTTTTTCTCCCACTACAATTGATGTCGGGGGCATAAATAAACAATGAAGCTTCGTATTTTACTACGCCGGCCGTGCTAACGGAGACGCTCTTAGCGCGTGGCTGACGACTTAAACAGACGTTTAAAATTAAGCTAGATAATACAACGGCTTTCAATTTAAATGTGAGGAGCTCTTAGAGCTCGGCGAGCCGATCTGTAAAAGTGACAAGCCCTTAAAAGGCCTTAATGGAGTTCTGCCTCTCCTCCACTCGCACGAGCAGTCAAGGTGAAATGCATGCTCCCAATAATATGATTCCTCTTTTAGTCTATCTATGACACACTCCAAACACTCCCCCCCTTTCCAGGTTTCTCTCAGCCTGTGTGTGTATCAATAAAACTCCTTGTTTTGAGGCAGAAATGATTAGATCTCCAGCAGGCAGAATGGAGCTACCCTGAAGAATGAAGTTATCCTTGTATTGTATATGATTAGGCGTTTTGTTTTGCTTTCACTGGAAACATCAAGATGGAAGTCGTCATGACGGTTCTGGTGATACACTAGCTGCCCGGGGTGATCCCGTTTAGCCACACAAGGTCATGAAAATCTGCTTTAAAGGTACTTCTCTGTTGTAAATACTCTCAAACTAATGTGCGACAACAATACAACACAGAGCTTCTGCAGGATTTCATAGAATACGTTTTTAAAATTAAACAAAACAAAACATGAATGCCAATTATTGCTCTGCGACATCACAAGAGGCTAGCTGATCAAACAGGCATTAGTAAACGTTACGGTGGTTGAGTTTTGGCATAGACTTTGAGGTGTTTGGGTGGTAAAGGTCATGGTGGAGATGCTGTAGGTATGGGCATTAGTGGCGCCCCCAGAAAATGGTCTTAAGGGGCGGGGCCAGACCAGGCCAGTAAAATTCCAGGTTGCTCAGAAAAAAATTTAATTAATAAAATTTAGGGATGAACGATAGAGCACTAACATTGATATCAGCCAATATTAGTCATTTTTTAATATGTCACTGCGTTAGCTTAGCTTAACTTCTCTGGTTCTAACTGACTCTAAAAAGTAGTGGTACAGGACCACAGGAGTTCTGGAGGAAACATGTAGCATTCTGCTACTAAATAAAGACGTTTAAAGGCGGAATCTGATTTTAAAATATGAGGACAAATGACTTTGGTCATGCACACATGATCAAAGGCACGTGTTAGAGGACAACGTGTTCTATATGTGACAAACTATATGATTATCTTGCGTGATTTTTCACCAGTCTGGTATGTAGCTTTAAACACTTTGTAGAAACAGCACAAAAAGTGTAGCCAAAGGAACTTTGAATAAATTATTGAATTAAAATGTAACAAAGCCAGTCCAAGTTATCCTTATTGATCATCAAACACCAATGTAAACTGAGTAAATTCCCGCTTTTCTCATTTCACTACAATCTATAACTCACTAAGAACAAACTTCCACCAGTGCAGCGGGCTTACCTTCTGGTCAGGCAGTAACGGGTTCGTCTGCAGAGAACTTAAATGGCCGTTGATGAGTGCTGTGGGTCTGTCGTGTTCGCAGAAGAGGCTGCCGTTGATGTAGTGGAATCGATCCCCAGGAACGAGCCGGTTCCGGCAGGTGGAACACGTGAAACACTTTGGGACAGGAAGAGAGGAACCAGATTAACCAACCCAATCTACTTACACACCACTAAACGCGGGTACATGGCGGCGGTTTTGTTTTTACCTTGAGATGGTACACGTTGCCTTGCGCCCTCATCACCAACTCGCTGGCTGGAATAGACTGACCGCAGGCACTGCAAGCTCCGCTGTTCCCAAATAACCTGAGAAAAGACGGAGTGAGGAGAGCGGGGGTTACTCTGCGTCTGCGTAAATTTGCGTAATAAACTGGGAACCCACGCTTTAGTTTGCCAAGTTTTCTATTCTACATGTCTCGACTCTTATGACTGAAAACATGAAGAAGAGATGGAAGATCAACAGGAGAAATGAATCCTTTTAAGCTCTTCTCAAGCATCTCATGCTGAGACTACGTATTACTTTTACTGCATTTTTCTTTTCTGCAACCCAATAATAAGCAGGAACATAAGACATCAGGAGCTAAAAGGATTTGATTGTACACCCAGGCAGGGACGCAGAGCTTTTGCCATTAGGACTCATGTGAATGCTCTGTCAGTGCCGTGTTTCCATTAGAAACCCCGTAGCTTCTCTGGTTGATATATAATGTGCATGGGTTAACCTTTTCAATCATGGTGTCAACACTTTAGATTTGCTTCTGCTCATCTCTTTCGTCCCTAACCTTCTCTCTCTCTCTCTCTGCCTCTTGATAATGAAATGCTTGCTCCAGCTTCCCTTCTATCTTCCTTCTGAGTCCACAATTTAGATTACTTCATCTCGGTGAGCAGCAAACTGAATGAAATTTCGATTTGAGCAGAAAGTAATTTACTGGGATCTGGACCCATTTGTCATCATATCTCACTGGGTGTTTGCTCTATCACTGCACTTTTCCTAAGCAATCAAATAAGACCACGGCATCTGACATGCTCCGGAGAGAAGGGGGAGAGAGAGAGAGAGAGAGAGAGAGAAAGAGAGAGAGAGAAAGAGAAAGAGAGGGATGAAAAAAAGGATGGGTGGTGGCAGTGGATCAGATAAAGTTGTTTGGCTTCAAATAAATAATAATAAAATTAACAGGAAACCCAAGAACGTCTCGTCCGTTTTACGCTCTTGAGGAAGCTTTTCTTCATGAAAAGTATTTAAACGGAATCAGGGAGAGAATAAAATGTTTGTGTCGTAACCCCCGCTCTCCTCCCCGAGCGGTTGTTAAGATACGACCGACAAAAACAAAACAAAAGTAGGAGCTCTCAGAGAAAACGGCTTTCAATAAGACAGCACCGGGCGGAAGCAAATTTTGTTTTGTTGGCATCATTTGGAAAGACTCCGTCAAAACTCAATTTCAGAAACTAATTAAATGGAGACTGTTGCTGCAACGCTGCCAGTTTTGGGCTCTCTGGGAAACAAACGTGTGTGTGTGTGTATATATATATATATATATATATATATATATATATATATATATATATATATATATAATTTATTTGTATACATTTAAATATATAACTGGCTTTAAGAGACGTGACGATACGAGAATGATTCCATGAGAAAGCGTTGGAGTTTTATCAGCGTGAAAGCTTTTTGAGAAGTGTTGAAACAAAGCCTACGAAGGTCCACAAAGCAACACGAAGCAGGTTAATTATTTTACCAGGGATGGAGAGGTAGAGGGAGAAGGGAAAGGAGTGGTGGGAGGGGGGGCAGCTCTGGATACTGTTTGATTTAAGGAGCCCAGGCCTTTAGGTGCTCAATTAAGTTGCTGTAGCATTTTGAACTTGGGCTCTAATGCTACCCCCCCCCCCCCCCCCCCCCCAGCAAGTCTCCCAAAGCCGTCGGCCAGGGCGGGGGGGAGGCCA
>NW_015114066.1:241390-248556 GCF_001443285.1 Poecilia latipinna | reverse complement strand
GTGCTGGTCGCCTCAAGGTTTCGTTATGTCTCTTGCTCCTGGTTGGTATGACTCTCCCCCCCCCCCCCCCCCCGTCCACGGCTCGGGAGTGAAGTCGACACGGTGGGTCAGCATAATTAAGGCCAAGGGGACTCCTAATTACAATGACACATCTGGTTTCTGCTTTCCCTCCTCTCACAATAATCGTCATAATAATAACAATAATAATAATAAAAAAAATACTGACAGCGGTTCTGGAGGAAACGCTTTGATTTATCCCTTTCTCCAAGTGGATCTGATAAAATTAAATATCAAAACAACACCAAAAATCAGGGGAAAAAAAGAGAGAGAAAGGAACCCATTCCGAGCTGTCTGTTGAGTATATAGGCGATGACTATTGGATTTCATTTCAGCAGTGACTGCAGGGTGAAATATAGCATGGCTTGCTGCTGGGCTGTCTGGTAAATGCAGACCTCGTTCGCCGAGACCTTTGAGTAGGGTAAAATTACCCCCACAACAATGATTTCTGCAACACAGTCCATTAAAAATGCCTCTCTACATCAGCAGCCAAAGCACCTTAAAAGCACTAGGCCATATTGATACTGAAGCGAGGCTTTGCATAATGGCAAGAGCTGCATTAGAGAGGAGGGTGTGGGGTGGGGGGGGGGATTGTGAGGATGACGGAGGGCTGGCACAGATCGTTGTGTGTGTGTTTTGGGAGCAGGGGGTTGAGGGAGGAAGAGAAGGGTTTGTGTATGTGTGTGTGTTGGAAGTGGAGGGTGGGATCAGCCAAATTACACTTGGTTAATTCAGAGTAACAGATCTGGCCCCAAGTGAATTGAAGGCCTTGAATTAATTCTGATATGACAAATCAAGATAAACGTTTCCTCTAAATTGCATGCGATTTAATTAATTTCTGAGATCCCCTCCCCCACCTTTTTTTTTTTCCTTTCCTCTTCCCTGGCCCTAATAAGTTCACATTCTCTCATGCTGTCATAGTGCTTGAGTGGGCAGACTTCAAAGTGATATTAAATAACCAACTATTAGATTTACCTCACACGTTCTATTGGAAAAGTGCCATTTAATTACCTTGGCTTATTCAATTAAGCCGACCGCATTCTCTCCCGAATCCAGCAGCCACGAGTAAATTAATTCCCCCCTCCGCCAGCCAGCGGCCCGCAGAAATAACATCACCTCTGGCTGGAGACAACACGAGGCGCAACTTTCGCTTGGAAGTTGAGGCGCCGCCCTCTGGACCAGACACAGCTCGATTTGATGCCTAAAAATATATGTTGCATGTTCTGTTTGGAAAAGTCAGTCTGCCCCTTTAAGATAAAGTGCAGAGGAGGTGGAGGGGGGGAGCAAATGGCCTTCACAATAATCCCTCTTCTCTATCTGTCTTTCTCTCCTGCTTCTCTCAAAAGCCAATTTGGTTAATTAAATGTTTTGTTTGCGGTGCGGCTCTCATTCATTTCGGACACGTCACTGGTAGCGGATACAAGCCAGGGACCAGATCTCATTAGATAAAACCCATCAGGACTAAAGGAAATGGAGGGGGGACTATAATTAAAGCATTTAATTGTGTAGACTCACTGTCACATGCCTTCTCCCCCCCCCAACACATCAACCAACCAACCAACCACCACTTCTGGTCTTATCTCTGCAGAGATCTCTCCGTTCCATAATATGCTTTTCAGTTCTTCCAACCAAGCACGCTCTCATTACAAGTGGAAAGGTGTATCCACACACACACACACACACCCAAATCTCCATTTCTCCCTCACACACACACACACGTATGCACTCGGCTTTCCAGTTTTAATTATGTTATAGTACCATTATGAATGAAGTACCCCATTGACTTCCCTGTGTTTTTTATGAGGTGGGAGTAGGAGCTGAGAGCAACACTTTACCATTTCAATTAATTGTGCAGTTTTTTGTGTGTTTTTTTCCCCCTGTTGACTGCAGTGTTGTTCCGTCTTCACTAAAACATTGAGTTAAGCTGTATTTTAACTTTCTAACATGACGCCCACCCATTCTCAGTGGTATCTGTTTGAAAAGATTCAGAGTTAAATTCAGAGCCAGATCGACTAATTTCACAAGATCAGGTGTTATTTCCTTATCTATAACACATCTACAACTCAGTGGTTCACATGTTGTACTATGATGTGATCTGTTATGTAAAATGTCTTCGTCTAGTTCGGCACATCAAGTATGGAGGGACTGTATAACTTTCTTTGGGTTGTTGGTGTGAAACTGGCTTAATTCCTTTTATTCATGTTACAACACACCAAATATGTTTTGTGAGTTTTCATTTTGGTAGTTCTCTCAAAAGCTACATGAAACAACCTCAGGATGAGTTTCCACCAAAATCCATCTCTGCTCGTCTTCAACGTCGCCAGGGCCGGATGTAAAAGGATGTGGGGTCCTGGGGCTGGAGCCAGTTTTGGTGTCCTCCATTTAATGGTGGGCATTTATTGTATTATAATTTATTGTGATAAAATTCTTTTCATAAGAGTTTTGAGTTAGCATTGCCTCAATAAATTCCAGTTGATGTTAAAAACAGCCTAAAAAATGTTTTTACTATTTTCTCCATTGTTTTTTTTTTTTTCCATGAGGGCATCAATAAATGTCAGTAAATTTGAAAAAATAGTTAAGTCAGTTTAGTAACATAATTCACAAGTCTTTAAGTATGTGGCATCCTGAAGAAGATTCTTTCAAATAGGAATGGTTTTCAAGACATAATTGTTTGTGGCACTATGAATTCTGTCATGCAGTTATTTAAAAACTAAGTAATACATCGTTTTTATCATCATTTTTACCTTTATCACAATAGCACTAAAAAATATTGTGAAAAAATGTTGTATCACCCATCCCTACCTCCACAAAGAAAAAAATATTTTACTAAAGCAAATTACAGAACATTAATAGGTGGCCCCTATAAATTAGTAGGTATGAACTGATTGTAGGTTGAATACGTCCTGTAGCCAATAACTCCATATTGTTTCTACAGAAAGTGACTAACTTTATCATTTTCAAATGCTTGAATATTGCTTATATTCATGAAAACCCTAAAATAATACAACTCATTTGATTGGGGCCTTTGATGTTCGCAAAACATTCATTCATTAAAAATAACAAATCTTTGGAGCCCCCCTCAAAATTGTGGCCCTGGGCTACCGCCACTTTCTTGCCCAACTTGCAACAGCTTAAGAAATCTCTGCTGAAAACTGATCAAAAACTGTTTGACTCAGTGGTGCCAAGCAGGGAAAAATCCCACCAATTTTATGCTGGTGTTCCTTCAACCTACTCAGAAACTTTCTGTCAGTAAGTCAACTTGTTGACACTTAAAAGCAGGACGAAATCGAACACAAAGCGTCCTGGCTTCCTCACCTGATGTAGTCGTTTCTGCAGAGGATCATCCCGCTTTTCGTGTAGCATGACGTGCCTATTTCGCCCAGCTGGGCCTGGCAGCAGGAGCATTTGAGGCAGCGGCTGTGCCAGTAGCTGTCCATGGTGTAGAGGAGGAAGCGGTCGGCGATTTTGCCCCCGCAGCCCGCGCATCGCTTCCAGGACAGGGAACCTGTCCCCACCGCTGGTGGCTGGCTGTTGCCTCCGGGATTCACCATTGTCTCTTTAAGAAAAAAAAAAAAGAAAACAGAAAAGGTCAATGTCAGACTTGCAGTTCGTACCTTTACCTGAGAGAAAAATTTCAGCAAAATATCAATGCACAAATGAATCGGCCAGGGTCGAAATCGGCCAGTATTCCCCGATTATTGATCGTCAGATATTATTTTCTTATTCATTACATGCATCAAAACAACAAACTCCCACTTCTTCAGATTTATAAACACTGTAATTGGCAGCACTATCCTTATGTTTATAGAGATACATCAAAACCGATTTCTGATTTTTTTTGGAGGTTTGATTCCATTTTTTTAATTCACACGTCACCAATGTTATCAGATTTTTTTATTAATTTGAGCACAGTGCATGAAAATATAATCACTTTCACTGTTGATATATGAGTTTATTGATCAAAAATGTAGTAAGTTCTGAGTCCTGATGCATTTACTTAAGTTTTTTCAGCAGTGAGGGCAAAACTGGCCTTTCCTTGACCGACTAACTGGTGCATTTTCACTTTTTTTTTTCTTTCAGTTTAGCAATAAATTATCAGGTGACGATTGAGATTTACACCCATCATGATCATTTTGCATATTGAAGAATGAGTTGGGATCTTGTATTCGCTAAAAAAAAAATAAGATTTCAAAAGACAGGCACCCAAAACCAAAACACAAAATTGGTATTGGTCAAGCCTGATTGGTTCATCATTAAGTATAATTTATGCAAATTAAAACAAAGAAGAAGAAAAAAAGTCATTACAGGTAGTAAACTCCAGCTTTCTCAATACGCTGCTCTAATGCCAACTGTCAATCCAAAAATCACAACACAATCTTAGTAAATTCGTTGCTCTTTTCAGTCATTTTATTTTTCTCAAACATGAAACACTAAAGCAGAAGCGGATGGAGCTTTGTCACTCCAGTTCCCTGTTTACTAGCAGTTTATACTAGCTGGAGCTTCAGGAGAAGAGTGAGACATGCACAGCCCAGCACTGAGACTTTGCAGACAAACCTGCTGTAATGACTGTAATCTAATGATTCAGCCACAAAATTAATGTGGAGCTCTTTTAGATGTAATCCCTACCAATTTGATCAGGCCTGACTTGCCAGGATAAAGCAAAAAGAAAAAAAAAATCTTTGTTGAAAGCCAGGTAGGCCAATTAGAGTTAGGATTGGGGGGGAGAGAAGGACAGGAAGGGAGGGGAGAGAGGGAGATAGAGAAAAGCATTCAGTAAGCCCATTAGCGATGGCTCTTAGGGACAAACCACTGCCTACCTTAGTGCTGATTAGATCTAAAAGGAGATGAATTAAAAAAAAAGAAGAGCGAGCTGAAAGTGACCCCCTGGATGAGCAGGACAGACTATAGTCAAGTTTCATTTAGGGGAGGGAGTTACTGGGGGTTTTCTTAGCTGAGGGATAGAAGGGGCAGGAGGGAGGAGGAGCGCGAAAGAAGTGTGTGTGTGTATGCGTGTGTGAGAGAGTGGAAAGGGGTTGGGGGGGTTGGCTTTTAACTTAAATGGGCTAACTCAAGTAATTACACGACCGTTCAATTTGGGCAAAGAGACCAAGACGTAGAAATACAATAGAGGGGAGAGGGAGGAAAACGCTCGTGGCTGCTTCTTCGAAATGGAAAATAAGCTATGCGACTTCATATTGGAGTTATTATGGAGTAATAGAGTGGAAATTGCATAATAGGTGATGGCATAAAAGGCGCAGGCGGAATGTAATACTACTATAGCATTTCAGCGAAAAACATAAACACACCGTGTAGCTGCAGGACTCAAATACTCACCCTGTTTGTTTATCTTAAGTGTAATGGCAGTAAAGTTGGCGACGCAGTTGAACAGGTTGGTCCCAAAAACAAGTACAGATAAAAAAAAAAAAAAAAAAGAAATGAAAGAATTACGCGGACGCACAACAGCGCGCGCTGGCCTCGAGCTCCGCGCGACAAGCGGAACCCAGCGCTGAACAACCCGAGTCGGCTTGTTCACAGGCAGCAGTAGCAGCAGCGCGCGGACCGGAGAGAGAGAGAGAGAGCGCAAATGGAGTTTTCAGATAGTATTTCCACTGGATGTTCGCCCCTTCTGCTGTCACCGCTTTACTGCTTTTTTCTCTTTGCGTAGAAACGAAAGGATTCCACAGCAAGACGTTGTGTGAGGTCTCCGCATGCCGTAACGTTCCCCAAAAAGCTTGAAGTGCGTATTGTGGCAAAAATAGGGGGTAGAAGGAGGGAAAAAAGGTGGAAGTGGAGGAAGAGCGAGGCAGGCGGAGAAGATGAAAACTAATTGTCCGCACTCCGTCTAGTCTGGTCTCGTCTGGTCGGTGCGTCCCGCAAGCAGCTTGTTCTACATGTGTCGCTGACAGCAAGAAATCTCCAGTAAAAACCCTCCTTAGGTGTCTGACGGAAGCGACGCCTCGACCAATCAGCTCGCAGTCCCTTTAGGAGGAAAACAATCTCAGCCAATCAGGGAGAAGTGATATTGACTGGACACACAGACATGTAGGAATGGAAACGGAGGTAAGCGAGGCTGGAGTAGGTAGAGTCAAAGGTGTGTATTGAAAACAAGCTTATAAGAGCCAAAAGCCACAAAAAGAAATAAATAAATAGCATCTGTTTAAGTTAAGTTCTAATTCTATACTTTTTTTCTAATTAATGTATCGATAATAATACTGAAAATATTTATTTAACTGTATACAATAGGTTATTTAAAGGATTTAGCGATTGGTAGGATCACAACGAAAGCAGCTCTGCTTTTATTCTTACTGCTCCCTTTAAGGACATTTTCAAATGCGCCACAAGCTGCATGGCAACACGCAGTAGGTTACATTCACCTCACGTCAGAGTTTAATTAGTTGACATTCAATAACTACTTAGTTTACTGAGGGTGACTCCAACCTCTGGGAAATATCAGGGCTTTACAGCTGAGTAGTGGCGCCATCGTCTGTCACCGAGAATAATAGCAGCGAGATCGGCTGTCGTTTACAACCTCATTAAGCTGCAGGTCATTGGTTTCAACACCTATTAAGGCTAATCTGCAAGACCTCGATTTGGCTGAGATCCTTTAATTATTTCACTATTGCAGGCTGTTTTTTAATCTATGACCGCGTTTGATGAGAATATTGTTTTGCTTCTTAACAGAGAGATGAGAACTTTTCTTTCTGTTGCATGTAGAGTGCCTTGGCGAAGTATTTATACCCTAGAATAATTTGTTAGGTTACAATCACAACTTTTATGTTAATTTTATTGGGATTTATTGGGACATATGTGTCTAACGTGAGGAAAAAGGCACAAAATATTTGAAATGGAAAACCAAAAAATTCTTAAACCCTACTTACTATTTAAGACCAAAACTGAACTTTCTGGACATGCAAAGTGATTTGTCTGCTCTAAAACCTAAAACTGCAAATGACCTTGAAGACAATCCCCACAGCTTAAAGAAGGTGGTGGCAGAGTCATGCTGTGGGCATGATCGCCTTCAGCAGGAACAGGGAAGCTGCACAGCAAATCCAGGAGGTCCAGATTAACACTGTCAGATTTGATTTCAACACTTTTAAAGTGTCTATATG
>NW_015114066.1:235032-236450 GCF_001443285.1 Poecilia latipinna | reverse complement strand
CTCTGCTTTTGCACAAAGTCTACTTTGTCTACAAAGTCTACACCAAAAGATTTGACACTTTTGAATTTGTTGTGTGGTGAGAGGTTAACATGAATGGAGCTACAGACAGGAAATCCTGAAAGAAAATTGACTGCAAAATGCTTGATACCAGTATAGAGGCTCACAAAGCGACACGACAACAACACCAAACATTTAGGTCAAGGTTCAGTGGAATTGTTCTGATCAAAACGTGTTGGAAATGGCTCAGTCAAAGTCCAGACTTGTGGCATGACTTGAAAGTTGCTGTCTGTGCTCTCCGTCTGACATGACTGAGGTTACAAAGATTTAGCAAACATTCAAGTCTCTAGATGTAAAGGTAGGCTACTTACTACCAAAAAACTTACATTTGTAATGAATCAAAAACTTGTTTTCTATAGCGTCGACTAAGAGGTTGGAGTGTGACGAGATCTTGTACAAAATCTCACCACATGAAAAGATCCCAATGTTTCTTGATGAGGTGACTGCTATGCTGAGCGCTAGCCGGTTATGGTCATCATGGCTTTGCTTTTTGAAGTTGTAACAACAGATGTTCAAACTACCCTTCAATAATCTGTTTGGCAGCATTTTTGGCTTACAGTAGGAACTATAAATGCTAACAGAGTCACAGACAAGACAGGATGTTAACAACACCTAAGCTATGCAAGTAGTTCAGATGCTGAAAGAGGCAGAAAGCATCGCTATAACAACCGATGAGTGGATGAACCTCAGGACCTTTTTTGCGGCCTTAATGTGATCGTTGAAGTTTTCTTGAAAGTAATAATCTTTTCTTGTGAACTCAACATCATTGTCTTGTGACTTTTGGGCATTGATAAACCTCTACTCAGGGGAGTGAAATAAAAGCACACATCATACCATTCAGACTTTTATTTTCTGAAAACGACCTACAACCATGTGTGTTAATCTGGTCTATCCCATGAGATTCCAATGAAACGTCTGTGGTTGAAGCGTGACAAAACACGAACACATTCAAGGGGGGATGGGAGGGCGCGCACTTTCACGAGTCATTGTTGGTTTGAGTAAAAAGAGCTGTAGCAGGAAACATCTGGTGCAGGAGTGAAGATGATTGCCACCAGTGACAAAAGTTGACTTAGAGAGAAGTTACCGGGCTTTGAGGTTTTACATGACAAAACGATGCCCCACTCCCCCCTCCGGCTACGGTTGTGTAAAGATGATCTTTTTCTTGACTTTAATTGTTTAATTATTCTTGCGGCTCTGAGGAGATTGTGCTGCATCTAGCTGATTTCCCTTTGGCAAAGCCGGCGATACACCACCTTGGGTTGAGCCACATTCTCTTGACACTCTCATCAAGCCTCACTCATGCTGGAACAAAAAAAAAAAAAAAAAAAAAGCCCACAAAAAATTGCAAAAAATGTTTTTTC